>NC_090181.1:42511462-42811462 GCF_024679245.1 Pseudorasbora parva | reverse complement strand
AACTTTCTACAGTTAATTTTACTATAGTTTTATTGTTCTTTTCTTGAAAAAAACAAAAAACAAAAAAACAAACAAATCAAATACACAGTGTATATTTCTTTGTTGTTTAACTGATTTTTCTACCTGAGAGTACTGCAGGTTTTCTCTTTTCAGGTTCATCAGCTGTTACATCGGGAGAACTTTTCAAAGTAAGTCCCTCTTAAAGTGACAATGTTCTGTTAAAATGAATTAAACTAACAAAAAAGTGTATTTCAATATGCATTACTTTTGAGGATTAAAAAGAAATCAATGGTTGTTTCATGACTTTAAAGTAAACTCTGGGCTTTTAATCGTTACTAAATTTAGTCAAATTAGTGAGTTGATCGGATAAATTTGTCATGAATAATTTTTTTGTCTTATTTCTTTTTTATCTCTTGATATTTTAAAGGATGCCACGGAAAGGAAAGAGATCGCAGGCTCAACAAATGCGTCGGCAAAAGGAGGACCTGAAGGACCAACCCTCCACGACTGACAAGGTACTGTTGATATTGTCAAATTACACACTCATTCATTCTCTCACACACTCACACTCACATACTATTGCTATCACTCTCTCTCACTATCACTCTCACACCATCACTCTGACACTCACTTACTCTCACTCATTTATTCATTCTCACACTCGCTCATTCTTACACTCAGATACATTCAATCAGTCACTCACACACTTATTCATTCTCTCTCACACACACACACACATTTTGATGTTAGTGATGTCAGATTACACACATTTATATGAGCACTCATCGGTAACGATCAATTTATTGATTAGACACTCACATTTACACACTCTCTCTTACACACACACACACGTGCGCACACACTCTCGCTCTCTCGTACACACACACACACACACACACACACACACACATTCATTTTCTCACATACACACACACGCATTCATTCTCTCACACACACATTTGCATTCATTCTCTCACATACACTCCCACACACACTTGCATTCATTCTCTCACATACACTCTCTCTCTCACACACACACACACACACACTCACATTCATTCTCTCACATACACACACTCACTTGTATTCATTCTCTCACACACACTCTTTCACACTCACATTCATTCGCTCACACTCACATTCGTTCTCACACACACGCACACACACACTCTCTCACACACGCACACACTCTTACACACACACACACGCACACACACACTCTCTCACACACGCACACACTCTCTCACACACACACACACACACTGTCTCACTCACATTCATTCTCTCACACACTCTTACACTCGCATTCATTCTCTCACACATTCGCATTCGTTCTCTCTCACACACACACACACTCTCACACTCGCATTCATTCTCACACACACACTCACATTCGTTCTTTTTCACACACACAAAAAAACACAGTATATAACACTTATGTTGTAGCCTAATCCATCAGCCTAATTCCGTGAATGATTTATTTACAGGTTGAACAGGCAAGCACTGCGGCTGCTGTACCTCAGTTTTCGGGTCGAATGTTCGCGGAAGGTAGGGTTTTGTCTGTGCAGGCGTCTCATTGCCAGAACGATGTTAGATATGATGTTTTCTCCAGGAATCATCAGTGCACGTGCAACGCATTGACATTCCTGGCTAATCAAAATGAAGGGATTCCGTTTCAAATGCCGGACCTCGATAGAGTTTTAGAGGACGGGGACGCGTTGTACGTCGGCGTTAAAATGCAGCTTATGGCTGAAAGACGATTTAATAACGATCATCTCACTATGGAGGAAGTACCGGTGAGCGTGTCGTCGTTTAATCGAGCACATCAGGTACTGAAGTCTGAAGTGATGATGGGCTATCTACGAGCCAGAGGGACCCCTGACATGGAAGGGTGGTGGATTCCTCTCACTGAAAGACTGCAGTGCCTCACTACAGATGTCAGCCATGCACTGCTCATGGTTTCTCCAGAGTGCATTGCGGTGTTCAGAGACCGATGTGGAAGGTATGGATTCTTTGATTCGCACTCACGAACTGCAGAAGGCTTGCCCCATCCAACCGGTCATGGAACTGCAGTCATGTTGACTTTTACCCACCTGGGTGACATGATTGACAGACTCCTCAAGGTCTTCCAGGATCGTGGAGATAAAACAACCTATGAATTCATGCCAGTGTCATTCGAAACCGAGCAACAGTCTGGGCGACTACCTTCACCATCAGTTTCTGAACAGGCATCACAAGTGACTTCAGCTCCACCAGAAGCAGAAACAAATTTTGTAGCCAAAGTAAATCGTGTTAGTTCTGGAGCGAAAACACAGGATATGATCGGTAAAATAAATAAACACAGGAGACAAAAACAAATGCGTAAAACAATTAAAATGGCGAAACAACATGCAGAAACTAATGGCACAACAGTATCTTGTGTCATAAGAAAAAATAAAAAAAGAGATTATGACAGAAAGAGATATGTCTGCAGCTTGCAATTTCAAACAACGAAAAAAGAGGCCATTAAGAAAAAATATTATCAGGATCCTTTTTTTAGAAACAAAATGAAAATGTACGTGGTTAGGAGGTACAGGACCGATACTCTTTTCCGGAATAAATTAAAAGATTGCAACGTTAGGCGGTATAGCACAGATACTCTATTCCAGAAAAAGAGGAAAGAGTACATGTTTAGGCGGTATAGTACGGATACTCTTTTCCAGAGTAAAAAGAAAGCGTACATGGTTAAACGATACAACACAGATACTCTCTTTCAGAGTAAAATGAAAGAGTACATGGTTAGGCGATATAGGACGGATACTCTATTCCAGAGTAAAATGAAAGCGTATATGGCTAAGCGATATGCGGGTGACCCACAGTTTAGAGCACATCACATCCTGCGATGTACGCTGCGCAAGACGGAAAAATGCGTCGGTGATGTCTCATATCGGATCCTGCATCGGCTGCAATGCGCACTCAGAATTAAAAGGAAATACAGACCGTACATCTGCTTAAGCCAAGAAGCGCCGCAGCCTTTGGTTGGCCAAGCGATGGAGAGTGCCATTAATGCGTTCCGATGCAAGATTCGACATGGGCCAACACATGTCTGCACGGTCTGTCACAGAGGCCTGTTTCCAGATCAGGTCAAGGCCTGTAACAGAACGAATTACGTAAAAAACGTTCAAGTTGCCGCGTCTTGCTTGACCGGGAAGTATGTCCACGCCTGTGATCGTGCCTGTTCAAGTCCTTGCGTCGTTCCGCTAGAGAGAACAAAGGAGTGGATTTGCCACACGTGTGACAGCCATCTTAAAAGAGGCCACATGTCTTCGATCGCAGCAGCTAACCGCCTGGAATTGCCACCCATCCCGGCGGAACTGCTCCAATTGAATGTCCTCGAACGCCAACTCGTCGCAAAAATTTTACCGTTTGCTAAAATAATTGCTTTGCCCAAGGGAAGGCAGCGAGCGGTGCATGGCTCTGTTGTTTGTGTGCCCTCTGAAGTGGAGAAGACGGTTAACTCTCTCCCAAGACCTAGCAGTGAGTCCCAGCTGCTGCAGGTCAAGCTTAAGAGACACATAAATTTCAAAGGTTATCAGCACTTTCTTACCGTTGACATGCGTAACGTGCTTTCAGCTTTAGCGACGCTGAAAGCGATACATTCCGAGTACCGGGACATCTCCATAAGAGAAACGGCGACGTTCGACTTAGACAACGAAAACGACGACGATAGGGAGGAAGAACAACAACCGGTCGATGTTGCCGAGCGGGACGAGCAAAACGTTAGTGTAGAGGAAAAGGACGAACTCCGACCGGGTCTCACGTTAGACACGTGTATGCAGCCGCCTGACATCGCGCAAGAGATCATGTCGTACGGCGAGGGGGTTTTTAGCATCGCGCCTGCGCAAGGACAAAAGCCTGTCGGGTTTTTCAAGATCCCTAAGCTGGAAGCCATGGCGTTCCCCGTTCAATTTCCGACCGGACAGAACACAATCGACGAGGCGAGACAAGTATCCATAAGTCCGAGTATGTATTTCAACGTCCGATTGTTCGGCGTGGATACTCGTTTCGCCAAAGATCAGAGCTACCTTTTCTTCGCGCAGTTTGTGACGGAAACGCAACTGGCTAGAAACAGCATGTCTATCCAGTTGCGAAAAGGTAAACCGGTAACTAGAGATGGCAGACGAATTTCAAACAAGCTGCTTCAAGATAATCGCGAAATCGAGCGCTTAGTCCACAACAGAGACGCCACGCGTTTTATGCAACCGTTGAGAGGCTCTCCAGCTTACTGGGAGAAAACTTTGAGAGATCTGCAGGCTATGATTAGACAGTTAGGGAAGCCGACGTTTTTTTGCACGTTCAGCGCAGCCGAAATGCGATGGCCTGAAATCATAACCGCGATCAAGGCCCAGCAAGGTGAACAAATCGACTTTTCCGAGCTCGACTGGAACACGAAATGCGACGTGCTCCGTAGCAACCCCGTCACGGTAATGCGCATGTTTGAGAAACGCGTCGACGCGCTCATGACTCATCTGCTGTTGTCGCCCGCCGAACCCATCGGTAAAGTCGAGGACTACTTTTACAGGGTTGAGTTTCAAGCTAGAGGAAGCCCACATATCCATCTCCTTGCTTGGATAAAGGATGCGCCGGAGTTTGAGAGCGAACAGGATAAGGAAGTGTGCGACTTTATCGACCGCTACATATCCTGCCGGTTGCCCGATTCCGACTCTGATCCTGAGCTTCATCGCATCGTCACCGAAGTTCAGCTTCACAGCCGGAATCACTCCAGATCTTGCAAGAAGGGAAATGTATTATGTAGATTTGGCTTCCCTAAGCTACCGGTGACTAGCACCACGATAACTCGTCCGCGACCGCCACGTCCCGAAGAAGAGGACGACGACGACGCGTCGGGAAGCTGCATGTTTGCGCCCCAAAACGGTAACGCTCGTCCCCAACCGCTGAACCCCGTCGACGAACAGAAGCGCAAAGACGACCGAAAAAGGGCGAAGCGACGCGCGGCCGAACTAAAAGCGATGAGCGACGCCAAAGACAAACTCAAGCCGGTGTGGGATTTGTTGAACGATCCCCAAGCCTCCTTCAACAGCCTGTCAGAGCTGCTGGCCCAGTGTAAAATGAGCGCGGACGATTACGCTAATTCCGTCGAGGCACTGTCCAATAACAACGTGATTTTGCTGAAGCGTGAGCCAAAGGAGGCTTGGGTGAACGGATACAATCCCGATTTGTTGAGGGCATGGAACGCCAACATGGACATTCAGTACGTTATTGATGCTTTTAGCTGCATCATGTACATGTTGTCGTACATTTCCAAGCCGGAGCACGAAATGGGCGAAATGCTAAAGAACGTCGTCAAGCACGTGCGCGAAAGTAACGTGAACGAGGAGGACGAAATGAAGCACATAATGCAGGCGTACTCCAAACATAGGCAGGTAAGCGCGCAGGAGTCCGTGGCGCGAACATGCAGCTTACCGTTAAAGAAGTGTTCGCGAAGCGTCGTGTTCGTACCGACCGACGACGACGCGCTTAAGATGAGTCTCCCGATTAGCGCGCTATTAAATAAAGATCCCGATTCAGAGGACGTCTGGATGTCGGGGATCATCGATAAATACAGAGCAAGGCCTCGAACCCGAGAGTTCGAGATCATGTGTCTGGCCGATTTCGCTTCCGAATGCCGCATCGTTTACGGTCAACAAACGAAAGGGAAAAATGTTCACCGGCTGCTAAACGGTATGGGCTATTTCCAAAAAAGAAGCGTCGGTAAGCCTGCGGTTATTAGGTACGCGCGATTTTCAAAAGAAAAACAACCCGAAAAATTTTACGGTAGATTAGTCAAACTTTACCTGCCCCATCGTTCCAACGAACAGCTAAAACCTCATCGATTTCCAACGTATGAGCAGTTTTACACTAGCGCATCCGTGGAGCTACCCACACACCCGGGTCTCCTGATGCCTGTTCGTGCCATCGTGCAAGCACACCAAGAGAAATTCGAGAAACATAGCGAAGAAGTCGACAAGGCGTTCGATCAGCTGCAACAGCAGGGACCGTCCGAGAACGCGTGGACTGCTTTTGCACCTGAAGTCGAAGTCGACCGCTTGGAGTGCGTTGCGGAACGAGAAGACGTCAATCCGGAGGGGGAGAGTGCTGTACAAGACGATGTTCCAGAATACCGCATTCTGGAACACGGAGACGGAGTTGTACCGCAAGTAGAGGAACCCCAGATGAGTGCCGAATTCGTTAGGGCGTTGTTTCAAAGTCTCAACGAGACGCAGGCAGCCATATTTTACACTGTCTGCCAGTGGTGTCAGCAGCGCGTGTGGGGTCAAAATCCAGAACCGTTTTACTACTTCGTATCGGGTGGTGCGGGTTGTGGCAAATCGCACGTCATCAAGTGCATCTACACGGAAGCGTCGAAAATTTTGAGACAACTGCCTCAAATCCGAGAGGAAGGGGATCTCTCCGTGCCCACGGTAATCTTGAGCGCGTTTACTGGAACGGCAGCGTACAATATTTCGGGCAAAACGCTGCATTCCTTTCTAAAACTCCCGCGGAACCTGAAACCGCCGTATCAGGGACTCGGGAATGCTCTAGATGAGCTGCGAGCTGTATTGCGCGACGTCCAAATTCTAATCATTGATGAAATCTCCATGATTTCAAAGGATCTTTTTGCCTACGTAAACTGGAGATTTCAGCAAATCAAAGGCAGCAAGAAACCTTTCGGTGGGGTCTCTGTTCTCGCGGTGGGTGACTTTTACCAACTGCCACCTCTGGGTAAAGCCAAACCACTGTGCGTCTTCGAAGAGGATGTTTTGGACTTCTGGAAAGACCATTTCCAGATGATTACCCTCACAGAGATCATGCGTCAGAAAGAGGACCTTGCTTTTGCCCAGCTTTTGAACCGGCTGCGTGTTAAGCCCAAGTCCGGCGACCTCCGAGAAGCCGATAGAGCGTTGCTACTTCAGGCCGTGAAGAACCCCGAAGACTGCCCGTGTGATGCACTGCACATATTTGCCACAAACAAGGAAGTCCACAGACACAACTCCGAAACAATCGACGCTCTTCACACTGACATCGTCATCGTAAACGCCGAAGACTACAGGAAGGACCCGAGGACGGGAGGGATGAAGAGGCAAATGAAGCCTGTCGTCGGGAAAAAAACCGACCTGCTCGACACCGTTAAAATTGCGCTGGGAGCGCGCATAATGGTGACCAGGAACCTGGACGTTGAGGAGGGACTCGTGAACGGATCATTCGGGAAGGTTTCAAATATTGTCCGTAAGACAAAAGATGGAACCGAGACCGTTCAGATGCTTGGACTGACGCTGGACAACCCGAACGCCGGCAAGAATCACCGCAGAAAGGTGCAAGGTGAAGACGACGACCTGGTGTACATCGAGAGGTCCGAGGAAAGCCTGAGGAAAGGAGTGGTTCGTCGCCAGTTCCCCATCAAGTTGGCCTACGCCTGCACGGCTCACAAAGTTCAAGGGATGACCATGCAGAGTGCCGTAGTGTCGCTTAAGAAGATTTTCGAGCCGGGAATGGCCTACGTCGCGCTCAGCAGGACGACCTCGCTCCGTGGACTGCACATCACGGACTTCAACGAGAAAAAGATTTATGCTGATTCTGCGGTCACGGCCTCGTTACGGAATATGACACGAGCGTCGTTTGGCGGAATCATGCCGCTTTTACAGAAGACGAGGGAGACGGAAGTGGATCAACACTTCAAAATCATCCATCACAACACGGAGGGACTGTCATCCCACATCGAGGATATCCGAAGACACCACGAACTGCTTTTGGCAGATATTCTTTGCATGACGGAAACTCACCTGACCGGATCGTTCATTTCACCCCATCTGCAACTGCAAGGATACAACGCATTTATGCGAAATAGGCAAGTCTCCTACTCGACGCACCAAGAAATTGCAAAGAAAGATGGAGGTGGCGTTGTCATATTTTGTAAAGAGCATATTTCAGCTCAGCCTCGGCAATTTATACAAAATGTGACCGATCTGGAGTTTGTCGTCATCAAAGTGGATAGTCCCGTCCAATTGACGATCGCCGCCGTCTACCGGCCACCGAGCTATAGTCTCAAAGACTTTTTGGACAATGTGAAGAGCCTTTTAGATTATTTGGAGATAGCGGAAAAACATCCCGTCATTGTCTGTGGCGACTTCAACGAGGACCTCTTGGGTACAGGGAAAAAAGCGGTTTTGGAATTGTTCCAGTCAAAGGGATACGCGCAACTGATCACCACAGCAACGACCAAAAAACGCACACTCCTGGATCACATCTACATCTCTCATCCGGATTTGTGCCTTCAGGCGGGTGTGTTACATAGTTATCATAGCTATCATAACCCGGTGTACTGTATTTTGCGTACGTGAGTTTTTGTCGTAAATGGCTATTGCGGCGCGCTTAGCTAGAATCAAAACCAACCCATTGGGCCACTGAATCCGCATTAACGACAACAGATGGGGCAACAGCCTTAGTCCTAATGGGTTGTTATCATAGCTATCAAAATGCGGTGTACTGTATTTTGCGTACGTGACTTTGTGTTGTAGATGGCTATTGTTGTGCGTTTAGCTAGTATGCCATACGGAACCAACCCATTGGGCCACTGAATCTGCATTAACGACAACAGCTGGGGCAACAGCCTTAGTCCTAATGGGTTTGGCGGCGCGTATGGTTGTGTTGAGATGAGTCATACGGAACCATAACATGGGGCTAGGACAGCCAATGCTATGGGTTGGCGCGTATGGCTGGGTTGCAGTTTGATTGTGCGTTGTACGGTCGGCTCGAGATTTTGTGACGTTCGTAACCAAAAAAAGCGTATAATTTTGCGGAGTTCGGCTCGTATTAGCGACTTATTAGTAGTGCAGCAGCTCCAGGGAGGACACGGCGGCAGCGGCGGATCCAGTGAGGAGTCGTGTGCCAGCTCCAGGGACGACACAGACAATGGCAGTGAGACACGAGGACAGCAAGGTAAAGCAATACATGGTAATAAACTGTTGTAATTTAATGTTTGTTGTGATTTTTGACCTTATAATACAAGTTTAAAGTTGAATTTGTGTTCAGTCTGTACGATTTGTGACAATTTGTATTTGATGCATTTTATAAAGTCCCCTTTTATCCTGTTGTCGATGTGTGCAGGAAGAATTTGGAGACGACAGCAGTGCTGTCTGTGACCGGACATCAGTGCGCAATACCATATGAAGCTAGGTGTTTAAACATCTCGCTTAAGTCACTGTACCACTGCACATCATAACCACATTAGGAGGAAACTGTTAAATCTAATATTGGTTTTGATGTTTTTCAGAAACCGGCCATTTGAAGTCAGAATGTCTGAGAAGAAGCTGGACACCAATATATGGACTCATTTCTTTCTGCAAGGTTTTCTGGTGAGTTTACTTTTATTTATCTCTTACATTTTTTTTAGTACTTGTGTTTTTAGTGATCCCAATATTCATTTCTCAATTTCATGCCCAGGGGACGGGACCACATGTGTATGGCGTTGAGGACAACGCTAAAGACTGAACAAGCACAGCTAGAAGCACAGGGGTAAAGTATGTCAGCACTGCGGATGTCCATAATCAGGTTTGGTTCATTTAGTTTTAAGGTAATACAAATGCAAACAAATAATGTGTAATACTAAACTGTTTTTTTTTTTGTCTCCTTGTGTGCATGTGAGTGTGTATGCGTTTGTTATAGACTGCGCGTTTGTGTGTGTGTGTGAGTGAGTGAGAGAGTGAGTGTTAGATAAAGAATGAATGGAGAGTGAATGTTCCTTTCCAAGGATCGCCACCTTGTCGTTGGTGGAAAGGCTTGTGTGTTCCAGTGATCCCTAACGGCCGTTTCACACTGCAAGCATGAGCTTCACGTCAGCAAAACTACACACACACTCTGTGTGAATGCACTCTTTGCTTGTCATGCACACTGGAAAACATATACACTGCTCATGCGCTGCTCAAGCTTGCAGTGTGAAACGGCTGTAAGAGTAAGCGGCTTGCTTAAGGGTGAGGTTCCAGACTAAGTGCGATCCAAATTGCCATTAATTAAATAAAAGTACATTTTGAACATAATTTCATGGTTTTGTCTTTCTTCATCATTTTATAATCAAATATTGTGTGACTGTTGCATGCAAAATTATCCATTCAATTCTCAGTTTCCAACAGGCATACTTGTGCATTACATCAACATCTGACGTTTGTGATAATTTGGTAAATGACCAGCCATAGTAATGAAATTGAGAGTCATGTTTAATGCTTATCATCCTTAGATCAACTATAATACATTCCTGGGATTCCTCATGTAAGTGAATCGGTACACATGTCCATTTTGTAAATGTATGCTCCTGAATGTGATGGTGAGAAAAAAAAATGTTCTGGGTTTAAATCTGATGCTGTATAGTATTTCCTCAGTAAAACTAATTTACCAGCCTCAATTAACAATACATTTTGAACTACAGAGATCCAGGTATAGTGACAGATAGATGGTCCTTTAAAATGGCTTTTTATATACATGTCTGTGCTTCAAACTAATTTAAAATCACATATCCAATGAGTATTTGTTCAGTGTTCACTGCACAATAAAACATTCATCAGTCTTACTTCATGCTAACAAACTATCATTTGACAAATGTAAGACACTACACCTTTGATATTGCTATGGCAGTAATGAGCATGCACATTCTAAATGGTGTTTTAATCCTGAAAGTGTGCATAAATGGAGACATATTGATAGATTTAGGCATAAAACCAAAGAAACATGAAGCTAATAAATATACAATTACAATATAATATGATTTCCATGCAGTTCGGGGTAATTTTACTGTAATAAAGCACGTTTACATACCAACCAGGCTTTTTTTAAAATCTTGTAATGTTGCTAAAATGTGTGTCAATAGGAAATGTCAGTGTACATATGCAAACATTTCTTGTACCTTTAATAAAAAAATTTTAAAAAAAATCCAGTGACCTTAGCTGTATAAATCGTGCATATACTGTAACAAGTAGAATTAGGTACTGTCCCTTTAAGGCGGAAATGCACAACAGAATGATACTCCATTATAAATACTGAGGCAACCGCTGCTGCTTCTTCACTCTTCTTCGAGATGGCTGACAATCGCATTCCTTCTGTCTGGTTAGTTGGTAGCTCCATTGTTCGAAGGCTGCACTCTCATGTGTGTGCACAGGGCATGGACAGGAGCTTTGGTCTTAGCGCCAAGGTGACTTGGGAAGGCAGAGGGGGCAGACGCTGGGAACACTTGCTTCCAGTGTTGCGCTCTCTCTGGGCCAAGGCTCCTGCTCCGGAGGTCCTGGTCATACACCTGGGAGGGAACAGTCTGTGCCGGGAAGGCCTTCGCCGTACTGATTTTCTTCGGGAGGTGAAGGCCGACCTGGTGGAAGTCTTCAGACTGTTCCCCAACACCAGGATCCTCTTTTCGGGCATTCTGCCACGTCTGAACTGGAGAGGTCGGACTGGCAGGACGTCCTACGGGATCGAGAGGAGCCGCCGGTGGCTGAACAGCGCGATATCCGACTTCTTGGCCGGGAGACGGATGCGCTGCATTCGGCACCGAAACATCGGCGTGACTCATCTCTGCAGAGACGGAGTCCACCTGAGCCCTGAGGGTAATGAGCTTCTGCGCAGCAACATCACGGAAGCTCTGCGGGTGGAACTCCGACGATGAAGCAGCAACAACGGCTCTTTTAAGAGCCACCCACTTCATTCAATTAAAGAGCATTTTTCCAGGCATGTCGAATTATGTCTTCACGGTAACTAATGTTCTAAATATACTTTAAAACGGTTGCCATATATAGCTAAAAAAAATAACCTTTTCACTCTAACAGCATGGGATAAAGCAATATGCCCCAATAAGTGTAAAATAAATCTAAAGAAATGTTTCTATAGATGGAAAAAAATAAGATAATAAACATATGATCACTTTTATTTTATTTATTATTACATTCGTGTAGTAAATGCAAGTGCAGTGTGCAGTAAGTTACAGGTCTGCGCGGGATTTTTTTTTCTCCCGCTCTCCGACTGTTCCGACCAGACATGGCTCTATATTTAGGGCTGCTTTAAAGTTGAATTCATTATTTTATTTTGTTGTAATTATTGTAAAAGTAAAACATAATGTGTTTGTGTCTATAATCCCTTAATCATAATTGTGATCATGCTGTCTGCCTAAATTAACGGCTGGCCCGCACGCTTTGGTTTTACCTATTAGTGCCACTGTATAGTGTCATATCTAGTGGCGCAGTCAGGTAAGCGGGTGGTTTATGATGCATAGTTTTGTTTTGACGTGACTGACATGGCTTCGAATCCGCGTTCGGCATAGTCCATTTCTCTTCCTTTTGCCATCACATTGGAAAGGTATTTACTTTCAATTAAAAAAAAATATGACAATTAACACACATGACAATTATTAAAATAAAATATTATTCACAATTACGACAGAATATGATTTATATTTTAAGGCATTTTGGGAATAACTCAGAGCAGGTGACACAGCCTCTATTTTCTTTCTTTTGTTACAATTATTCTACTCATTATAAAAGTAAAACATAATGTGTTTGTATCTATAATTCTTTAACATAAGTGTGATCATGTTGTCTGCCTAGGGCAAATTTTTTTTTGTTTTAAGACCTATTGTTGCCTTGTCTTTATGTGTTAGTCAGTGGCGCAGTCAGTTAAGCGGGTGGTTTACGGTGCATCATTTTGATGTGATTGACGTGGCTTCGAACCCGCGTTCGGGAGAGTCCACTCCTTTCCCTTTTGTCATCAAATATCACACTGGAAAGGTATTTGCTTTCAATAAAAAATGATGGCAATTAACACACACAACACACACAATCATTGTTGGGCTCTTTTGACTCAGACTGGTAAATAGCCTTTAAATATCACACACAATATCATATAGGGTATGCTTGACAGACATGTTGCAGTCACTTGCAATAACAGGGCCCCGAGTTTTGCCACGGCAAGCACCACTCACAATTTCTTCAGGAATTGTACTTTCTAGTATTGTTAATACTATTCACTTTTTCAAAACTTTGGCACGCTACTCCTCCGGCACCGTTTGTCACAGACCCACGGATGAGGTGTCAAATCGACCGACTTATCGAGGAGAGGTGTGCTATGTCTTTTCTAAGGGATCGGATGAACGATCTCCGTTTTGGCGGGAAAAAAATCCTCCCGGAAAAGTCCCATAGACTTAACATTGGCAGTACTGTGTGAGATCATATGTTCGGATCAGAAGGTCATAGAGACTCGAGGGTGGGCTCTTTTGACTCGGCCTATCAAGTAGACAATCAGTAGTGACATCACAACTTCATAAACATGCCCTAGCAACCAGTTTCAGCACCCTAGCAACCGTATTTCAACATTAACAAGCCATATCTCAGCACTAGAGCCTTGTACACATACAGAGTTGGGCTCTTTTGACTCAGACTGACAACTACTCTATGAATATCACCCCTTAAACTGTATAGTCACACCCTAGCAACCATTTCAACCACCCTGGCAACCGTACAAACACATGAATAAGCCATATCTCAACTCCACAACATCATACAGACATGGGGCTGTCTTATTTTCCATAACCGGGCCCCGAGTTTTGCCACGGCAAGCACCACTCACAATTTCTTCAGGAATTGTACTTTCTAGTTATTCTTCTTCTTCTGGACACGTATTTCGGCGCGCTTCTCCTCACACAAATTTTGTCAAACCCCAACCACTAAATAGCCAAAGTCGGCGGCCTATACGGGAATGGTGTGCTATATCTCTGCTAAGGGATCGGGGGTACGGGGTCCGCCCCAGGGGTGCAAACGTACCCCAAAAGTGTCATTGACAATTGATGGGGCGAAACTTTGACCCCTCGTAGCTCCGAGCGACGATCTCAAACACACACATATATTACACGAAATTTGAAGGGGCTGATAGGATCTCTCAGCACACACATCTCAAAGGGGTGTAAGTTGTACCCCTGGGGTGCTAGAGCTCCCCAAAAATCGAAAAATTGCCCCATAGACTTAACATGGGGAGGGTTGACCCATGAAACGCATGCAACGCATGCGTTTCTCCTACTATGGTAAATCCCATAGGGATTTTGTATTGAGCATAGCTCTGTTTCACAGACTCACAGACACAAGGGGGTGGGCCCAATCTACTCAGACAACCAATCACTATCTCAGGATCATGATGATGTTATTAAGCCACGCCCTAGCAACCGTTTAGAGCTCCCTAACAACCGATCCCTTTGACTTCCATTGAAAAAGATCAAAGTTATGTCTCTGGATAGGAGTGTCATAGAAACATGGGGGTGGGTTTGATTGACTCAGGGCATCAACGGCCAATCACAAATCACCTTCAACACCTCCTAGCCACTCCCTAGCAACCATTATCAAGCACCCTAACAACCCAAATCCACAGTGTATATCTCCACATCTGAACATCATAGAGACACGGGGGTTGGTATATATCATTCATACTGGCAAGGGGATTTTGGGGAATCATTATGGGATGGTGCCAAGCCACTCCATAGCAACCAAACACAGTACCCTAGCAACTGTTCAGATCTCTGCATCTGAAAATCGTACAGACACGGGGGTTGGTTTATATCATTCAGACTGGCAAGGGGATTTTGGGGTAGCATTATGGGATGCTGCCAAGCCACTCCATAGCAACCAAACAGAGTACCCTAGCAACTGTTCAGATCTCTGCATTAGAAAATCATACAGACATGGGGGTTGGTTTATATAATTAATACTGGCAAGGTGATTTTGGGGTATCAATATGGGATGTTGCCACTCCATAGCAACCACCCAGAATACCCTAGCAACCACATAGCAACGTCATAGCAACCACCCAGAACACCATAGCAACTGCCTAGCAACCAACCAGAACACCCTAGCAACCGCCTAGCAACACCCTAGCAACGCCCTAGCAACCACCCAGAACACCCTAGCAACCGCCTAGCAACGCCCTAGCAACCACCCAGAACACCATAGCAACCGCCTAGCAACCACCTAGCAACGCCCTAGCAACCTCCCAGAACACCCTAGCAACCGCCTAGCAACGCCCTAGCAACCACCCAGAACACCCTAGCAACCGCCTAGCAACGCCCTAGCAACCATCCAGAACACCATAGCAACCGCCTAGCAACATGCTAATCATGCTAGCAACATGCTAATCATGTTAGCATCATGCTAGCATAATGCTAATCATGTTAGCATTATGCTAGCAACATGCTAATCATGTTGCTAGCATGATGCTAATCATGTTAGCATCATGCTAACATGATGCTAATCATCTGAACATCATAGAGACACGGGGGTTGGTATATATCATTCATACTGGCAAGGGGATTTTGGGGAATCATTATGGGATGGTGCCAAGCCACTCCATAGCAACCAAACACAGTACCCTAGCAACCGTTCAGATCTCTTCATCTGAAAATCGTACAGACACGGGGGTTGGTTTATATCATTCAGACTGGCAAGGGGATTTTGGGATATCATTATGGGATGCTGCCAAGCCACTCCATAGCAACCAAACAGAGTACCCTAGCAACTGTTCAGATCTCTGCATTAGAAAATCATACAGACATGGGGGTTGGTTTATATAATTAATACTGGCAAGGTGATTTTGGGGTATCAATATGGGATGTTGCCACTCCATAGCAACCACCCAGAATACCCTAGCAACCACATAGCAACGTCATAGCAACCACCCAGAACACCATAGCAACTGCCTAGCAACCAACCAGAACACCCTAGCAACCGCCTAGCAACACCCTAGCAACGCCCTAGCAACCACCCAGAACACCCTAGCAACCGCCTAGCAACGCCCTAGCAACCACCCAGAACACCATAGCAACCGCCTAGCAACCACCTAGCAACGCCCTAGCAACCTCCCAGAACACCCTAGCAACCGCCTAGCAACGCCCTAGCAACCACCCAGAACACCCTAGCAACCGCCTAGCAACGCCCTAGCAACCATCCAGAACACCATAGCAACCGCCTAGCAACATGCTAATCATGCTAGCAACATGCTAATCATGTTAGCATCATGCTAGCATAATGCTAATCATGTTAGCATTATGCTAGCAACATGCTAATCATGTTGCTAGCATGATGCTAATCATGTTAGCATCATGCTAACATGATGCTAATCATGTTAGCATTATGCTAGCAACATGCTAATCATGTTAGCATCATGCTAACATCATGCTAATCGTGTTAGCATCATGCTAACAACTTGCTAATCATGTTAGCATTATGCTAGCAACATGCTAATCATGTTAGCATCATGCTAGCAACATGCTAATCATGTTGCTAGCTCTATGCTAATCATGTTAGCATCATGCTAACAACATGCTAATCATGTTAGCATTATGCTAGCAACATGCTAATCATGTTAGCATCATGCTAGCAACATGCTAATCGTGTTAGCATTATGCTAATATTTTGCTTATTCTATGCTAACAACATGCTATTCATGTTAGCATCATGCTAACATCATGTTGCTTGGCTTTTTTCCATCACAAATGCCACAGGGCCCCGAGTTTTGCCACGGCAAGCACCACTCACAATTTCTTCAGGAATTGTACTTTCTAGTTAGTGGTGCTTGCTTTAGCAAGGCATCACTATTGTTCTCCACCATACTTATTATTATTATTCTTCTGGCCACTTATTTTGGCGCGCTTCTCCTCCCACAAATTTTGTCAAACCCCAACCACTAAATAGCCAAAGTCGGCGGCCTATACGGGAATCGTGTGCTATATCTCTGCTAAGGGATCGGGGGTACGGTGTGTGCCCCAGGGGTGCAAACGTAGCCCAAAAGTGCCATAGACGATTGATGGGGCGAAACTTTGACCCCTCGTGGCTCCGAGCGAGGATCTCAAACACACATATATATTACACGAAATTTGAAGGGGCTGATAGGATCTCTCAGCACACACATCTCAAAGGGGTGTAAGTTGTACCCCTGGGGTGCTAGAGCTCCCCAAAAATCGCAAAAAAGGCCCATTGACTTAACATGGGGAGGGTCGTCCCATGAAACGCATGCAACGCATGCGTTTCTCATTCAATGGTAAATCCCATAGGGATTTTGTATTGAGCATAGCTCTGTTTCACAGACTCACAGAGACAAGGGGGTGGGCTCAATCTACTCAGACCACCAATCACTATCTCAGGATCATGATGATGCTATTAAGCCACGCCCTAGCAACCATTTAGAGCTCCCTAGCAACTGATCCCATAGACTTCCATTGAAAGAGATCAAATGAATATCTCTGGATAGGAGTGTCATAGAAACATGGGGGTGGGTTTGATTGACTCAGGGCATCAACGGCCAATCACAAATCACCTTCAACACCTCCTAGCCACTCCCTAGCAACCATTATCAAGCACCCTAACAACCCAAATCCACAGTCTATATCTTCACATCTGAACATCATAGAGACACGGGGGTTGGTTTATATCATTCATACTGGCAAGGGGATTTTGGGGAATCATTATGGGATGGTGCCAGGCCACTCCATAGCAACCAAACAGAGTACCCTAGCAACTGTTTAGCAAGACCTATATCTCTGCATTACTACATCATAGAGACACGGGGGTTGGTATATATCATTCATACTGGCAAGGGGACTTTGGGGAATCATTATGGGATGGTGCCAAGCCACTCCATAGCAACCAAACAGAGTACCCTAGCAACTGTTCAGATCTCTGCATCAGAAAATCATAGAGACACGGGGGTTGGTTTATATCATTCATACTGGCAAGGTGATTTTGCAGTCTCTTGCAATAACCGGGCCCCGAGTTTTGCCACGGCAAGCACCACTCACAATTTCTTCAGGAATTGTACTTTCTAGTATTGTTAATACTATTCACTTTTTCAAAACTTTGGCACGCTACTCCTCCGGCACCGTTTGTCACAGACCCACGGATGAGGTGTCAAATCGACCGACTTATCGAGGAGAGGTGTGCTATGTCTTTTCTAAGCGATCGGATGAACGATCTCCGTTTTGGCGGGAAAAAAATCCTCCCGGAAAAGTCCCATAGACTTAACATTGGCAGTACTGTGTGAGATCATAGATTCGGATCAGAAGGTCGTAGAGACTTGAGGGTGGGCTCTTTTGACTCGGCCTATCAAGTAGACAATCAGTAGTGACATCACAACTTCATAGACACTCCCTAGCAACTATTTAAACCACCCTAGCAACCGTATTTCAACATTAATAAGCCATATCTCAGCACTAGACCATTGTACACATACAGAGTTGGGCTCTTTTGACTCAGACTGACAACTACTCTATAAATATCACCTCTTAAACTGTATGGCCACACCATAGCAACCAATTAGACCACCCTAGCAACCATACAGACACATTAAGAAGCCATATCTCAGCCCCACAACATCGTACAGACATGTTGCTTGGCTTTTTTGCATCACAAATGCCACAGGGCCCCGAGTTTTGCCACGGCAAGCACCACTCACAATTTCTTCAGGAATTGTACTTTCTAGTTAGTGGTGCTTGCGTAGCAAGGCATCACTATTGTTCTCCACCATACTTATTAGTGGTGCTTGCGTAGCAAGGCATCACTATTGTTCTCCACCATACTTATTATTATTCTTATTCTTCCACACAGGTATTTTGACGCGCTTCTCCTCCCACAAATTTTGTCAAACCCCAACCACTAAATAGCCAAAGTCGGCGGCCTATACGGGAATCGTGTGCTATGACTTTTATAAGGGATCGGGGGTACGGTGTGCGCCCCAGGGGTGCAAACGTACCCCGAAAGTGCCATAGACGATTGATGGGGCGAAACTTTGACGCCTCGTAGCTCCGAGCGAGGATCTCAAACACACACATATATTACACGAAATTTGAAGGGGCTGACAGGATCTCTCAGCACACACATCTCAAAGGGGTGTAAGTTGTACCCCTGGGGTGCTAGAGCTCCCCAAAAATCGCAAAAAAGGCCCATTGACTTAACATGGGGAGGGTCGTCCCATGAAACGCATGCAACGCATGCGTTTCTCATTCAATGGTAAATCCCATAGGGATTTTGTATTGAGCATAGCTCTGTTTCACAGACTCACAGACACAAGGGGGTGGGCCCAATCTACTCAGACAACCAATCACTATCTCAGGATCATGATGATGTTATTAAGCCACGCCCTAGCAACCATTTAGAGCTCCCTAACAACCGATCCCATTGACTTCCATTGAAAAAGATCAAAGTTATATCTCTGGATAGGAGTGTCATAGAAACATGGGGGTGGGTTTGATTGACTCAGGGCATCAACGGCCAATCACAAATCACCTTCAACACTTACTAGCCACTCCCTAGCAACCATTATCAAGCACCCTAACAACCCAAATCCACAGTGTATATCTCCACATCTGAACATCATAGAGACACGGGGGTTGGTTTATATCATTCATACTGACAAGGAGCTTTTGGCGTATCATTATGGGATGCTGCCAAGCCACTCCATAGCAACCAAACAGAGTACCCTAGCAACTGTTTAGCAAGACCTATATCTCTGCATTAGTACATCATAGAGACACGGGGGTTGGTTTATATCATCCATACTGGCAAGGGATTTTGGGGAATCATTATGGGATGCTGCCAAGCCACTCCATAGCAACCAAACAGAGTACCCTAGCAACTGTTCAGATCTCTACATCTGAAAATCGTAGAGACATGGGGGTTGGTTTATATCATTCATACTGGCAAGGTGATTTTGCAGTCTCTTCCAATAACAGGGCCCCGAGTTTTGCCACGGCAAGCACCACTCACAATTTCTTCAGGAATTGTACTTTCTAGTTATTCTTATTCTTCTGGTCACGTATTTCGGCGCGCTTCTCCTCACACAAATTTTGTCAAACCCCAACCACTAAATAGCCAAAGTCGGCGACCTATACGGGAATGGTGTGCTATATCTCTGCTAAGGGATCGGGGGTACGGGGTCCGCCCCAGGGGTGCAGAAGTACCCCAAAAGTGTCATTGACAATTGATGGGGCGAAACTTTGACCCCTCGTAGCTCCGAGCGAGGATCTCAAACACACACATATATTACACGAAATTTGAAGGGGCTGATAGGATCTCTCAGCACACACATCTCAAAGGGGTGTAAGTTGTACCCCTGGGGTGCTAGAGCTCCCCAAAAATCGAAAAATTGCCCCATAGACTTAACATGGGGAGGGTTGCCCCATGAAACGCATGCAACGCATGCGTTTCTCCTACTATGGTAAATCCCATAGGGATTTTGTATTGAGCATAGCTCTGTTTCACAGACTCACAGACACAAGGGGGTGGGCCCAATCTACTCAGACAACCAATCACTATCTCAGGATCATGATGATGTTATTAAGCCACGCCCTAGCAACCGTTTAGAGCTCCCTAACAACCGATCCCATTGACTTCCTTTGAAAAAGATCAAAGATATATCTCTGGATAGGAGTGTCATAGAAACATGGGGGTGGGTTTGATTGACTCAGGGCATCAACAGCCAATCACAAATCACCTTCATCACTTCCTAGCCACGCCCTAGCAACCACTATTAAGCACCTTAGCAACCCAAATCCACAGTGTATATCTGAACATCTGAACATCATAGAGACACGGGGGTTGGTTTATATCATTCATACTGGCAAGGGGATTTTGGGAAATCATTATGGGATGCTGCCAAGCCACTCCATAGCAACCAAACAGAGTACCCTAGCAACTGTTTAGCAAGACCTATATCTCTGCATTAGTACATCATAGAGACACGGGGGTTGGTATATATCATTCATACTGGCAAGGGGATTTTGGGGAATCATTATGGGATGGTGCCAAGCCACTCCATAGCAACCAAACAGAGTACCCTAGCAACTGTTTAGATCTCTGCATTAGAAAATCATAGAGACATGGGGGTTGGTTTATATCATTCATACTGGCAAGGTGATTTTGCAGTCTCTTGCAATAACCGGGCCCCGAGTTTTGCCACGGCAAGCACCACTCACAATTTCTTCAGGAATTGTACTTTCTAGTATTGTTAATACTATTCACTTTTTCAAAACTTTGGCACGCTACTCCTCCGGCACCGTTTGTCACAGACCCACGGATGAGGTGTCAAATCGACCGACTTATCGAGGAGAGGTGTGCTATGTCTTTTCTAAGCGATCGGATGAACGATCTCCGTTTTGGCGGGAAAAAAATCCTCCCGGAAAAGTCCCATAGACTTAACATTGGCAGTACTGTGTGAGATCATAGATTCGGATCAGAAGGTCGTAGAGACTTGAGGGTGGGCTCTTTTGACTCGGCCTATCAAGTAGACAATCAGTAGTGACATCACAACTTCATAGACACTCCCTAGCAACTATTTAAACCACCCTAGCAACCGTATTTCAACATTAATAAGCCATATCTCAGCACTAGACCATTGTACACATACAGAGTTGGGCTCTTTTGACTCAGACTGACAACTACTCTATAAATATCACCTCTTAAACTGTATGGCCACACCATAGCAACCAATTAGACCACCCTAGCAACCATACAGACACATTAAGAAGCCATATCTCAGCCCCACAACATCGTACAGACATGTTGCTTGGCTTTTTTGCATCACAAATGCCACAGGGCCCCGAGTTTTGCCACGGCAAGCACCACTCACAATTTCTTCAGGAATTGTACTTTCTAGTTATTAATAAAACTGTGGCAAGCAGTGAGGCTGAGGGGCCGTGAGAGCTGTGCACCGCACCGGCCTCGTGTCTCACGGAGGAGCTTGGTCCCATAAAAGGAGGAGCGATGGCAGTGAAGGATGACAGAGGACCAGGCCTGGATTTCATGGTGTATTTTTTTTACATTGTATTATGTGTGCGCGGCAGCCGTCTGTGAGGGACTGCCTGAATTTTACTTTCAGTTTGTTTGTTTATTTGAAGTTTTTTTTAATGTTCGGCTGTTCCTGCCTCCTTCTTCCCTGAACAAAGAACTCAGTTACAAAAACGTAACATTTTTTGCCAATTTCTAGAAATTGCCAACACAAAAGCAATCATTTTGATCGCAAAAGAATAAGCAAAAAATATTGCGAAATCCCTGTGGGACTATAGTTTGCCTCTTTTACACACATACACACACACACCAATCATAAGCATGATAGGATAACATTGGACCTTGCAGTTGTTTGAAGGTTCCTTAAATTAATTTCAAAACTTCATAGTCATAAAAAGTACACACTCAGTAACCATGTATTTAATCTGTTTGTAAAGGCTTATTTTAATATGCAAAATGAAAAAAACAGAAACATGAGTACTAGATAACTTCAAAAATTCCTGAGTTCATTCCATGATTTAGCACTAACTTGGATCCACCAAATGAATTTTGATAGGATAACAAATGTAGGTGTAATATTCCTGCTGTCCGGTGCTTCCATCTGGGAGTTCAAGCCCCACCTAAGAAGAGTGACAGCAAAACCAATACAACAAGAACAGATCATGATTCATCTTTAACGTCTTTGTTTCATTACACACTAGCTGTGTTCCCTATAGAAGTTCTAAATGAAACTGCAATAACACATTTGCGAATAAGTTTCCATAGAAGAAGAAAATTCTAGAGAAGTAAATCTTAAATCTGGTTAACTGGCATGTAATCTTGCATTTGGACAGCTGATGTTTTTTGAACACAATTATGTGAGAGTTCTATGAGGTAATAATAGCAATCCATTTAAAGGGATAGTTTTAAAATGAACCCATAAAAATTAAAATTAGCCCATGATTTACTCACCCTCAAGTCATCCTAGGTGTATATGAAAATTTTCTTTCAGATAAATACAATCAGAGCTATATTAAAAATGTCCTTGCTAATCCAAGCATTATAATGGCAGTGAATTTATAACATTAACGTGGAACCACTGGAGTCACATGAACTATTTTAACAATGCGGTTACTAACTTTCTGTACCTTGAAAAGTTTTCATTAAATTGCTGTCTATGCAGGGTCAGAGAACTTTTACATTTCATCAAAAATATCTTTATGTGTGTTCTGAAGATGAATGAAGGTCTTATGGGTTTGGAATGATGTGAGGGTGAGTAAATGATGACAGGATTGCCATTTCAATTTTCATTAGTGAACCATCCCGTTAAGAATTTATGCACATATTGACGCTTTCTTGACATTTTTTATGCAATATCCTAAAAATCACAAACAAATCTTTGGTGCAATGATCACCAGTAAAAGTGCCCTTGATAGCCACCAGAGGGGCCCTACCCTAGACTATTGACATTAAATCAAGGACTACATTTCCCATAACTCACTGTAGTCTCATCATCCATGATTGTCTTCAGCTGGTTGTCATTACCTTGTTAGTCCCTGCCAATATAAGCTTGGTTTATTTTGTCATTCATTGCAAAGTCTTGTATGTGTCCGTACTGTATTTCTGAGCCTTGTATCCTTGTTGCATGTGTCTTGGTTTTTATATTTTACATGTTCCCTGAATTTATCTGTTTGCCAGTGTCTTGGACTCTGTCATTGTCAGGACTGGACTATGATTTTGGATTAATCTTTCAATAAACTGCTTTTGGATCCTCAACCTGTGGATCCTCAACCTGTGTCTCAGAGCAGTACTTGACACTTGGTTGGAAACAGCTAACAGTTCAATACATTTTTCATACCAAAACAACTGAAATTTCAGTCTGTTCTTCACATAAATATAATGTATGGATTGTACAAATGCACTGTAAAAAGTAGTAAATGAATAAAGGTGATTTGACTTGACTTATTGAGAAGGGTGTCATTGTGTCATTTGTAAATGCTTGAACACTTTAGTTCCCTTACGTTCAGTCACTCTGAGTTTTGCCAGTGACTGAGAAAATGGGGGTTTCGCTTAAAAGCTTCGAGTTCTTACAAAATGCAGAATCTGCATAGCGTAATTCTGTCCCACTGAGTGAGTATAAAGTAAGGACGCTAGCAATCTTGCATTATGTTTCTGCTTTTGAGCAAAGAGTATCGCTTCACTCCTGCAAGCCTAAAAATCGGAGTTCTCTTCAGTTCTTCGAGTCGAGCGGTTCACCAGACTGGGACGGGTGCATTCCAGTGATTCCACATTGCCTGATCTGCAACAGCTGTGTGTGTGTTTCCCTGGGCGCTTCAACACTCTGCTGAAAGTTCCTCTCACAAAAGAGTTTGCGAGTGACATGCCTTTTTAAAGATGTCTCACCCGTGCACTTCTGGGTGAGGTCGATCTCTGTTGCCGTCTGATGGGCACAATCACGGCTTGCCGTGTTTGGGCTTGCAGCACGCTTAAGCAGCATTTGTGGATAAGTCATGTTCTCACTGCGGGAACATGACTATCACAATGTTGCGGTCTAGACTCAATGACCTTTATATGGAGGTAGAGTCCGCTCTGCCATACTTCACGAGAGCCAATGTCAATGTGTCAGCACGCCCTGCCCCCAATAACGTTCTTTTCCAAGGTACATGAGGAGGTTACACAATCCTAGAAGTCCCCATTGTCTTCCTGTGATTGTTCTGCGATCTCCTCTGACTTCTCTACCCCTGACGGGACCTCTGGCTAAAGGATACTCTGGGGTCCCCCATTGAAGGCACTTTTGCGATGCAACTGTGTCCGCAGAGTGCTTCAACATGGCGCTCAACATGGTGATCCTAAGCATCCCTCCAAAGACTGTAGGTTTTCGTCTACCTTGGTGGCGAAGACCTACAGAGCTGCGGGGCAGGGGCAAAGACCCATCCTTCAGGTCTACCAGGCCAGGATTCTTAAGGACATGCACAAGTGTGGAGCTGGCCTAGGGCTCAAGGATGGGCTGCATGCCGCCCCTGACCTTACCCTCTGAGTGACAAAGGTGGCTGCACACTCCCTAGGTCAGGTGATGTCCACAGTTGGGGTCCAGGAGAGATACCTGTGGCTTAATCTGGCTGATAGGAAAGAGTCTGAGCAGTCTTCTCAGTTCCTCGGTTCCTCAACGTTCCCATATCCCAGGCTGGCCTTTTCAGCTTTGGGGTCGAGGACTTTGCCTTCCTTGCCTACATCCTTCCCTCGTCTCCTCTGTTAGGACGCAGCAGATGACTGTGCCCCCACACCAGGACTCTTCACCTCCCATGTCTGGGCCCGTCACGCAACTTCACTGCCCCACTCAGGGTACTTCTGATATACACATACTAGTCTGGTCAGACAACATGGCCACAGTAGCATACATCAACCAACAAGGTGGTCTACGCTCCCCCTGTACGTCACAACTCACTCACCATATCATATGGAGTCAGAAGCATCTGAGGTCGCTTTGAGCCATTTATGTCCCAGAAGAACTGAATCATGCAGCCAATGAGCTCCTAATGGTTTCAGTAACTTCCTGTGGAGTGGAGACGTTCGGCGACGCACAGGTAGATCTGGTGTTCTTCTTGCTAAAAAGACCTTAGAAAATGCCCAATCGGGTCCGTGCTCTCTTTCTTCCAAGAAGGGTTGAAATGAAGGCTGTCTCCATCCACACTGAAGGTTTACGTGGGTGCTATCTCTATGCACAATGACCTTGTGGAGTCAAAAACGGTGGGTCAGTACGACCTGGTCATCCGGTTCCTGAGGGAGGCTAGCAGACTAAATCCTCTTCACTCTCCTCTCATACCCTCTTGGGACCTCTCAGTGGTCTTAGATGCCATGCAGAGAGCTCTCGTTGAGCCTTTGTGATTAGTGGAGCTTAAGTTCCTGTCTATGAAGACAGCGTTTCTGGTCGCTTTGGCCTCCATCAAGAGGTTTGGGGATCTGCAGGTTTTTTCGCTTGACAGAGCATGCCTGGAATTAGGGCCGAATAACCCTCACATGATCCTGAGACCCAAGCCTGGATATGTGTCCTGCACTGTAGTACACTGTAGTCCAGAACTCCAGTACTCTGTACTCTGTCCCGTACTTTGTAGACAGAACGCAATGTTTCAGGTCCTCAGACCAGGTCTTTGTCTGTTATGGTGAGAAGCTGAAGGGAAAGGCTCTCTCCAAGCAAAGGTTGTCTCATTGGATAGTGAACACCATTGTCTTGGCTTACCAGATTCAGGGTTGCCCATGCCCTCTAAGGGTGAGGGCACACTCCATCCGGAGTATGGCCTCCTCCTGGGCATTAGCGCATGGCACCTCGTGAGCAGGCATTGTGTTGCATATTTCCATGTGGGATCTGCTTCCCAATGTACCTTGGTATTCCTGTGTTAAGTCTAGTCCTTCTGTCATACTAGTCTCACGACATGAAGCTAAGACTTGCGCAGGGCACTGCAAGACAGCCAAGGTGGCGTTGTTAGAGTGAACCCCTATTTCGTCAGTCACTGATGTCACTTATGTCCCTCTGCCACTTCCGCTGTACCGCTGGAACAGCCGGGAGTTCAGTCTTGGCTCTTCAGCAGGTAACATAATACAAGATTGTAGTACGTAACAATCACAATTACAATTGCAAATATTGCCTCATATTCATTTTTGGGTGAACTAATCTTTTAATTGTGTGTGGCTGTGAAAATAGGAATTTATGTACAGGACGAGATAAAAAAAAACCTTACATCTGGTTTACCGGTCAGAGCCGCTGGGTCGAGGTGTTTGAATAAAGAGTTGAGTTGCTGCCTAAGCTGCTTCATACTCTTCTTACTGGGCTGTAGCAAAACAGCCTGGAAACTGACCGGCAGACCATACCTAATCAACAGCAGAGCAACTGTAATGTGTCTGTTGATCTGTTTATATTTTTGATGTATTGCTTATTCAAGATGTCCTTTTACCTGAGAACTGACTCAACAAATGTCCGAAGGACCTTGACATGAATCCAGGCCACAAAGATCTCACTGAAGTTCACCTTCAGCCAACAGACAAATGTTCCCTGTTGGGACAAATAAGCACCCTGTTATTGTTGTATTGATTCTTGAGACATGGGATACAACTTTTACCTGCCATTTATTTTGAAAATAATTGCAACATTTCATTAGTTTTTTCGCTTCTTTATCTGTATTTTATCAAATTAAATCTCTCACTATCCCAAAACCACCTATCCTCATATCAATGTCTGATGTAGATTAAAAAATATAAATTACACTTCAGAGAAGAAAAAAATATATGTATGTAGTTTACTGCTATTTTACTATTCCCTGTTTTTTTTCAAGCAATGTCAGATATGGAAATACATTAAAACAATTAAAAATCAAGAAATATCAAATTTAGCCTTCACCCTGAAGGTCCTTTTTTATATTATATCTGCTATTGGTTTAACTGTAGTGCCTATTAATAGCACCAGAAAAAACAACTGCTTAAAAATTGCTTATTTATATTTGTCAACGTAATTTTGTCAACAATGTAAGATTTTATGTCCTGACAAATCCATATGTGGAGCTGATGAATCATCACAACCTGTGTAGTGTCACTAGTGCTGTGAAAAATACTTACACAAGTGAACAGGTGAACAATTTTAAGATATTAATCAAAATCATTGATGCAGTGGTCAGTTCAGTGGTCTGTTTTTTCTTAATAATAATTAGCGCTTAAAGTTGAACTTTCTTGTTTTTTTATGGACATTTTTTTTAATCATATCATGCACATCATTTATTTAATTCATGTGCAACAAAATCTTGAATCAAAGTAACTTCCCCTCCCTTTTTCAGCTACCGCTCTTCTCTTTTCTGACATGTTTACTGGCAACCTGTCACTCTCATGAGCAAACCGGTCATCCATCCGATCAATTCCCTTGGACAAAATCAAGCCCCTCCCTACATTTGTTCTTGGTCAGGAAGCCATTTCACTCAAAAATAAGGGTCACAATAGGGAAGAAAAGACTATCACAACTGAATCATGTCAATTTTAATCAAATAAAAAAACTATTAAATACAGACGGTTTTGTGTTTATACTAAGAAAAGGATTAGGCTCTCAGTAATTATGATTTACTTACATACAGTTCCTTCTTATCCACAGCGAGACGGCCCATCTCCAGCTTTTGCTTCTCTGCCTCATCTGGGTTGTATTCCCTTACTGTAAACCTGTTGGCCAACACAGGAACAATAAGGGCCAGATTTACTAAACAGGGAAAATTACCGTGAGAGGGCAATACCAAAAATAACCCTGTCCACACCTTTTCACTGCGTGTCTTAAGTTAATCCTGGCAGTAAGCTGTTAGTAAATCTGTCCCGAAGGACACTGTAAAATAAAGTGTTACCTTTAAACTATAATACACTTTCATTAAATTGCAATTACCTGCAGGTAAGGGCCCGGAAATACAGCATTCAGTTTTCTTTCTTTTTTTCTTCTTTTTTAAGGTATGTTATTACTGTAATAAGCACTCTTTTGTAAAGTATGCTATATTGTGCTTCTTTTCACATGGGAGTGTAGTAATGCTTTGACAGTATGCTTACTTGTGATTTTTGGCATTGGCTTTGAATTCACTGATGACACACTTGAACAGTGTTACTGTGAAAATCCCTGCATCTGCGTCCTCAACCAACTTCCTGTCAAAACAACAGGGTTACCCATTTTGAGCAATGAATTTCCATGACATTTTAATAACCTTTTCTATCATTCATGATTGCTAGATAAAGAATAAAAAATAAAAATAAAACTTGTATAGAGCTTACTGGGACAGATCTAAATATGTCATAAACCAATCATTGTAATTAACATATTTAAACAATTAAACTGTATATTTTCAGGTTTTCCATGACCATGGGAACCCTGAAAAACAAAATTCTTCACAAACATGCATGAGGACCAACCGGCTGGAACGAGGAACCACAAACTTTGACATCGACTCATATGTCTTCTCCCATTGTTTATATGCTGTCCTATAGAGATACATATACAAATACATTCAGAAAAAGTCTTGATGTGTAGTATGTCAGCTATTTGTTCTCAGAGTTCACACTGACCTGGGCACCACAACTAGCAGTGTTGTGAGGTACTCTGAATTCAAAACCAAGTCCTCCTTCTTCACAATATTGGTCAATGCACGGGTCTGCAAGCTTCCCCTGATTGGGTACAGTAGTAGTGATGGTTTTTAAAATTTTGTTGAATCTCACATAAACATGTCTAGATCACATTTAAAAACTAAAAACCTTTTTACATTTTACATTTTGGAGGGAAATTGTACAGAACCTTAAAAAGAACATGGGGGTGGACAAAATAGAAGAATAGGAAAAATGATAAGTACATTTCTTTGCATTATCTGTTTTTTATTCCCCTGAGAAATTTTACATTTTGTGAGTGATGCAGTAAATACCGTCGTGAACAGGTATCAGGAGGCTAAATGTCAGTCGGCAGCGTTTAAGAAGCCAATCCCTCACCATGTCCAGGAGCTGAAAGCCTCCACTAGCCGTGCTCGACCAGGGCTCAGCTCCAGGAAGGAGTTTGGCTTCTCAAGCTCGCCATCGCAAAAAAAGGGGGACAGGGAGGTTCGCTCAATTTCTGCTGCCCAAAGGCGAGATCCGATTTGAGGGAGGTGATGCCTAATACTAGTTTTTCCTATAATTTTTACGGTGATGACTTTTCATTTCAACTAGATGACCCACAGTTAGCAGCATCTCTGCATGGATGAAAGAACATCACCTAAAGCTCAACCTAGCAAAGATGGAGTTTCTCATCTTGCCTGCCACTCCAACTGTACTGCACAGTTTTTACCACCCAACTAGGTTCAATAATTGATGACAAGCTGACCTTTAAAGACCACAGTTCAAGGACAACATCATGTGCCAGATTTTCTTCAGGCTTTCAAGGGGAAAGACCCTTTCTACTTTTCTACTTTTCATGCCACCTTTGGTGATTCAGGAGATGGAGGCGTCTGATGGGTCATTCGCCCCATCTTTGCTCATGAGTAAATCCTCCCTTTGGTTAGTTCAGGCAGTCCCTACCAGTTCACTACTTAAGGGCCCAATGTCTATCAGAGGGTCCTGAACACTGTAAGAAAATGTTACAGGATTCAGTTTGCTTCTCGTCCACCCCTTTTTCTAGGGTTTGATAGCAACAAAGGTTTGCCAGATAGGAGATGGAAAATTTATCAAATGAAGAAAGGGGCCATAGAATAAGTAGCCCTCCCAGTAAGAGAGAGAAGCAGTGCCCAAAAAGGATGGGGGGCTGCATTCAGTTTTAGATCTAAGGAGACTGAGCCATACTCTTCGGACATACAGGTTCAAGATGAAGTTGAAGTTCAAATTCATATTGTCATAGATCCAATTCGAAGATTGGTTTGCGACGATAAATTAAAGGGATGCTTACTTCCACATTAAACGGTAAGTTCAAACACAAAGCAAAGAGAGTCTGCTTTTAGCTATTAAGCCAGCCGCGGTTGGAACCAGCTTCCTGAACAGATCAGATGTGCTCCAACAGTAGCCACATTCAAATCCAGACTCAAAACACATCTGTTTAGCTGTGCATTTACTGAATGAGCACTGAGCCACTGTACGTCCGACTGATTCCACCTTATCTTATCTATGCATCATCTTTTTATAACTGTTTTAGTTCACCTTTGTTCTTATCCTTGGTTATTGTTATTTTATCTATATCATCATTGTATTATTTTTAATTCTCTTTACAACTGTATATTTCTATTTATTATACATCTATTGATTATTATTGGTTGGGGCTGTCTGACTGGAAGAGATTGGAAAAGGAGGGCAGTGTGCTTCGCTTCATTCTGCTTGTTAATGATAAAGTGGTAGCAGACAGTGTAAAGAAGCGGACTCAAGAAAGGGGAGGCCCTGCGGGGTAAAGGTAACGTCCCCTACAGGAGCCCGTCTTGGACCGACTTGTAAGTTCCAGGAGACATTGCGAACTTGCTCCATCTCAGATAGGGGTACACAAATTTAAAATCAGGCAGAAATGGATCTATTTATCCCCTTTTTATTTTTATTTTATTCTCTTTACAACTGTTTTAATTATCCTGGTTTCTATTGTTTATTTTTTCACGTTATCACTATTTTAATTCATTTCTATGTAAAGCACTTTGAATTGCGATTGTGTATGAAATGTGCTGTATAAATAAACTTGCCTTGCCTTGCGTAATGTGATCACTGACAGTATCTCTCATTGGATTACCCTCTCCTATGAGGCATGTGGAATGGCTTCGCCTCTTGGGGTCAGGGACCACCCCACTAAGAGTGTAGTTCCTGTGGTGCACCTTTACAGGATGTTTGTGCTACGGCAGGCTGGTCCTCTCCTCACACATTCATCAGGTTCTACAGGTTGCGTGCAGATTCAACCCCAGGATCATTAGTCCTTAAGGGTTGACCTAAGTCCAGTCTGTGCTTCACAGTCATCCATGCTTATATACAACCTTGTGGGCAGTCTCTATTAACTTGGGCATGGCAACGTTGGTATTGAAGTTCCCATATTGTCAATGCAATGACGCAGCGTTGAAGTTCCACTTCGAAGGGGAACGTCTCAGGTTACGTATGTAACTGGGATCCCTGAGAAGGGAGCGAGATGCTGGGTTGCATTGCCATGCCTCAGTTAGACAATTACTATTTGATGACACCTACATTTGGATTTATTGACTCGCTATGCTATGTCACGACCAGTGTTGGGAAAGTTACTTTTAAAAGTAACGCATTACCATATTCCGACCGTTACTCCCTAAAAACTAACTAATTGCATAACTTAATTACTTTTTTTTTGTAAATGTTTTAATGTGTTACATTAATTTTGCATTGCTTTTCATCATCTAAGCTGGGCTTTCTTTGTTAGTTTTTGAAATAAAAATAATAATAATAATAGGCAAACGTAAAGGCCCTTTCATACCAAAAGTGAAATTTATAAATCTTTCGGCTCACACATAAGCAGTCAGTCATTTGGCAAATGTAAAGGCCCTTTCACATCAAAAGTGAAATGAATAAGCCTCTGAGGTTTTTTGAGCGGAAGTATTCCCACTACAATGCAACATATGTAATCCGAGACATATTCCTCCAATATCAGTTTGTAAATTTTCTCCACCCCCATGTCCTTTTAGGCGCTTAGTTTAAATTAACTGAACTAATCATAACAACAACAAAAAAGAAATAGACTTTACAATGGAAATTGTGATTATAAAATGCCCTATTTCTAGATATGACACTCACTCAGTTTTCCGCTCAAAGTTTTGAATGCTGGCTTTCAGGTGACTGTAAGCAGCCCTGCGTGATTTCAACTCAGAGTCCACCTGAGAAACTTGCTAACACATACACAACCACCCACACAGACACACATTTATATGATGGGACATAAATATAGAAACAGTTGTTACTGTTTAAAATGCTTTATATAAGGTGATTACTTTGGAGATGATTTCAGTGAGGGTCTTTAAAGGCTGTGCAGTGGAGTATTTGGCTCTGTCCCACTGAAATCTGGTCACATATGTTGCCAAGTCCACTGAAACACCAAGAAACACTGAATCAAAAGCAGTAAACCACAAAACATATTAAACATATATTCTTGGTTAAATTAATTTCAAACGAATGCCTGTTTTCCACTACACACTCAAGCAAATCTGCAATATAGTTACAACAACAGGCAGACAAAGTTATTTTTGACTTACTATACCGATTATGTCCTTTAATAATTTTTGTGGAATAACATTTATACACAGCTGGTGATTAATCTACCCAGTGTAGCAATAATCCATGAAGTGTAGCTGTGAACTGCTTAAATCATCAGGATTCAGTCAGATTTACTGAACTGTTATTAATAAATATGCTCTGCTTTCTCTTGTGCACTTGTAGTGTACCTCTCAAATCTCCTCTCAAATATGTTTTCTTGTAAATAATATAATATTTTTTAAATAAAAAAGGCTTACATTGACTTAAAGAGAGTGCACTTTCATGTTTCTTAACACACTTGAGTACAGTTTTAAAAGTGCGTTATGTAATAAATTAAAAGTCAAATTAAAAGTTTACATCAAAGTAGATTTAAAATCATATTGTTTTAATAATACTTTGTCACACTTTAGAGTCAGTGTTTCACTTTTTTTGATGTGTTGACTAACATACTAAAACACATGTAACATTTGATTTTAATTTGAACTGTAATGTTATTAGATATTTAATTTCAATGGTGACTGTCTTGTGCTCTGGTGAGAATATTAACAAACACTGGAGAACATTTTTTATTTTATTTTAGTTTAATCAAATGATTTGTCCAATGTTTTTCAAATGAAAAAATAATAATAAAATCTCAATTTTACTTTATTACAAAGTGCACTTTTTATAAGTGTACTTAAGTGTGTTAAAGGTGTTATGAACTGGCTATTTAAAAAAAATTATACTGTTGTCTGATGTCAACAAAGGACGTTTGTGTGTTTTTTACATCATCATAACTAATAATAGGCTATTTTCTACACTGGTTTTGAGTCCCTCTCCTGAACGCTGGGTTCTGATGGGCGTGCCGCACTGGAGACTTGGAAGTAAATGCCCACGGCTAGGATTGGATAAGATTTGCATATTTAATGAGCTTAAGCTCTCCTGTCAATTCACATTAAGGATTGTTTTGAAAGCGACAACCGGAATGATTCTCTCGATCACAGGGCTCGTAAACGTCTTTATCAAAGAAACACAATGACTTATTTCTCATTCACCCGTGATGGGTTGGAATATTATTTTTGTATTACTTGGCCCGCCCGGTTGGTGGATATCAGGTGGATATAAGCGCAAACTTTGCGCGCACGCACACACACACGTGTGCACGCCCTTTAAATGTCAAGTCAAGAGAGTGAACAGTGCAGATCACGAAAGGAATATTATTTCACTATTTGAGATTCACCGGCCTGCCGGTGGGCTAACGTTTTGGTAGCCTGTCTGGTAAACACGTTTTACTTACATAAGTGTGTTGCACCATTCCTGTCGGATCCAATATAGAAGGCACAGCGTTGTGTTTTAATCTCAATATGTCTGCAAATCCAGCATCTGAGACTTGTTAACAAGCGTTTTCGCCGTGAAATGAAGCGAACACGCGTATAATGTCTTCACGTGAGCTGGAACTTCATTCAAAATAAAGTTCAACCACACATTCCTAATATTAGGATCCAAAGGAAGCTTATGCAGCGACTGTGTTCTTCCACAACCAGGAATAGTGCAATATCTTGCTATCTTCTTGGCATGTTTATTGCTGCTGGCTAGCATGATGCTAACAGCTTCATGAGTCGGTGGGCGGGGCTACTGAACTACACATGCTTATTATTCTGTAGAGGCGTGTTTCACCACGCGATGACGTCAAGGTGTGGCATATTCTGAGATTGATCGTTTTCTGGGCCTATTGTCTATAAAAGCTTTTCTTTGACTAACAAGGAAGTTTCCATGACCTTTTATATATCAAAAGCTCAAGGGAAAGTTGATTTCTCAATTCATCACCCCTTTAAGAAACAGTCATGGGACAGTCTTAAAACTATACTTTTATGACTACAAGGGCACATTCAATATAATTAATTAAACTTATTTTTCACAAGGGTTGAAATATATAATCATAACTTTACACAGACAAGGATGGTATTTACGAATATTAAGTATATAATATTAGCTCAAGTTTAAACTCGCAAATGTAAGCATACCTTGTACGGTCTGGAAGTACGATTTCAATGGTGATTGAAGACCTTTCTGGTTAGTCTTGTGCTCTGGTGAGAATATAATAAAACTCTGTAAAAATCAACTCAACTCAAAAAAGCCCATGCAAAAAAAAAAAAAAAAAAAAAAAACACAATATAATCATTTGAGGGGTTTTGTTGTTTTTGTTTTGTACAGTGAAGTGTATATATATATAATATTGCAAGGCAAGAGAAACACTTCCATTAGGCCATGGTTATGTAATATGCAACTTGATCTACAGGTGAACATGGCCTGACTCAGAGGGGGTGGCCTTGTGCTAATGAGCTCTTCTCTGCTTTCTTATGGAACAGGTTTAGCCATTACAGAGCCCGTGTTCACCGCATTCACTCACCTCCATTGGTCAGCATGCTCTCCAGGAGTTTTCCACTGAACTCTTCCATCACCTCACCCAAACACTGAGACGTCTGACGCATCACACTGTGTATCACCAGAGGAATTAGGAGTGAATTGTTGGTTGCACTTTGTAATATGAGTTTTGCAGCATTTATAAAATAAAATAAAAAACAATAATTTATAAACTGTTGTGAAAAATAAGTGTGCTTAATTGTACTGAAAGTGCACATGGTGTACTTCAGATCTTAAAAGGATATTTTTTAACAGAACTTTCTTATAATATACATAAAATAAAAGGCCCCTTAAGTGTTTGTTCATAACGGTTACATGTTGAGTTTGCTTTTGTCATGTTTATTGTTTGCATTTCTGTTTGATTTCAGTGTGTTCGTGGTTGTGTTTCCTCTGTGTTATTCTCCAGTGTAATGTTTTGATTCTTGGATTAAAGGTGTGGTAAGTGCTTTCTGTAACCGTTGTTGATATTTCATTTCACCAAAACAAACACGCCCCTACCCCCAAAAGGGTCTCGGCCCTATATTGATAGCTCCGCCCCACACATACGTAACCCAGGCAACGACTATGGCAGAATCTGTGTGTAAGTTACTAATGCAGGTTGAATGTTCAATGAAAAAGTCACCCCTTCCATCACAAAAACACAAATCGTTCTCATGAACAACTCGATAGTACACAGGCACGACACTCCACCTAACGACATATTACAATTATGACCAGATGAGAGTTATAGTATTCACAAAACACAAACCGTTCTCATGAACAACTCGATAGTACACGAGCACGAGTCAAACTAATGACATATTACAATTATGACAAGATTAGAGTTATAGCGATCACAAAACACAAACAGTTCTCATGAAAAACTCTATAGAACACAAGAACGACAGTCCAGCTAAAGACATATTACAATTATGACAGGAAAAGGGTTATATCCATATAGATCATGAAAAGAGGGAAAAAAACATATATTAGGAGTATAGTATCTTACTTGTCAGACACATTTTGTGAGCTGACGCTTGAAACAGACAGTAAGGGGATTTAGATGCTCCATACGGTGTGGAAATGAACGAGTCTTTATCATCGCTGAAGTGAGCCACAATACAATTGTAAATGGACAAACAAGTGAACATGACACACGAGCATAGTCAAGCAAAAGCAGCATATGTTAGGCTAGTTCTCGGCTAATGTCCGTTATGTGTGTCGTGTGTTTTGAATAATGACGCGCACTGACCCTCTCTTCTCACCATCAATAGTAGACACGCCCCTTACCTGCTGATTGGCTACAAGCTTGTTATTCCACTCGGCCCGAGTCCTTTTTCTAAAACGGTTTTGAAATAGCACTTACCCCACCTTTAAAGACCTATTTCAGTATATTTATCATTGTGCGTTTTTATTACATCCACTGACCATGACAGAATACAAGACGCAAGATGAGTTTTTTGGGGGGGGATCTGAAGAGCACTGTCTATCAGAATGGCTGCAGTATTGATATGTATGTGGAGGAATTTATACAATACTACCATTTAGTAACCTGAGATGACCATTCTCTGATGGATTTGTTTTGGAATGGACTGAACAAATACTTCTCCTCCTGGTTACCAATAGGCAGTCAGAACATTTCCCTGCAGCAATATTTGGATATGGCACTTTGGATGTGTGACTCCTCCTACATGGTTGATGACATCTCATCTGCTTTGAGTCCGCTCCAGCCCCTGTGTCCACTTCAAAGTCTGCTCCTCAGTCCGTTCCAGTGTGTGAAATCACAGTCTATTCCAAAGATTAAAAATTCCCAAGTCCGTTCCAAAGACTGAAATTCCAGAGTCGTTTCAAAGATTAAAAAACTTCTAGGCCATTCTAGTGAGTGAAATTCCTGAGTCTGTTCCAGTGAGTAAAATCCCAAAAGTCTGTTCCAGTGAGTGAAATCCCAGAGTACGTTCCAGTAATTGAAATCTTCAAGTCCAGTCCAGTGAGTGAAATGCCAAAAGTCTGTTCCAGTGAGTGAAATTCCTGAGTCTGTTCCAGTGAGTGAAATCCCAAAAGTCTGTTCCAGTGAGTGAAATCTGTGAGTCTGTTCCAGTGACGGAAATCTTCGAGTCCTTTCCAGTAAGTGAAATTCCTAAGTTCGTTCCAGTAAATGAAATTGCAGAGTCCGTTCTAGTGAGTGAAATTCCCAAGTCCGTTCCAGTAAGTGAAATTCCCGAGTCCGTTCTAGTGAGTGAAATTCCCACGTCCGTTCCAGTTAGTGAAATTCCCAAGCCCGATCCTCTAAGTGAAATCCCAGAGTTCGTTCCAGAGAGTGAATTGCCAGAATTCGTTCCAGTGTCAGAGCCAGTGTCAGTATGTTCATGGTTGTGTTTCCTCTGTGTTATTCTTCGGTTGAATGTTTTGAAATACTGTGGTGACCAAACATTTTCTATTGCTGGTCCAACACTCGGGAACAATCTCCCTGTACTCTTCCGAACAGCACTTTCTCTCTCTCTCTCTCTCTCTCTCTCTCTCTCTCTTTTTTTTTAAATCTATGCTTAAATTCTATTTTCTTAAACAGGTGCTGTTAGTCTACATCATGTAGTTATAAAATATTCCTTTGTAAATGTTTAAATGTTTGGTTTCTTTTATGTACAGCACTTAGGTCAGCCCATGGTTGTTTTTAAATCTGCTTTATAAATAAAGAAATAAAAGAAGAAGAAAGATGTTTTGATTCTTGGATTGAAGACGTATTTCAGTATCTTCATCGTTTTACACTTTTATTACAGCCACCAACCGTGACATTAATACACTTAAGTACACTTTTTAAAAATGCACAAATTAAAAAATTACTAAAGTAAAAAAAAACGTTTTTACACTGTAAAAAAATGCTGTAAAAAAACGGCCACATTTTGACAGTAAAATGCTGTTTTCCATTAAAACAGTAATATACTGTAGAAAACAATGCATTCTGGGTAATATTTATCATTTTCGAGAAAATAGCCAACAGTAATATACTGTGAATTAACACGCTTAAAGTCGACACTCAGAGGCTGTGTTCAAAATCACTCCCTATCCCCTTATTCACTATTCCCTACACTAGTTCACTGATATAGACCACTCGACAGAGAGAGAGGAAAGAAGAGAGTGAATTCAGACACTGATGAACACCTGCTGTTATCACTGAAGGAAAGAGAAACATGATTTCATCAACTGAAGATAAAAGAAGACATTAAATCTCTGAAGATCTCAGCAGAGGATTAAACAACTCCACAAACAGCATTACCAGCGTCACACATTACTAACCAGACTGACTTTATTTCTGTCAGACGATTACAGAAGCTCTTATTGAGAATTATCAGAGGATGTTTTATTGTTTCTTCTGACGTTACCATTATGGTGATCAGTGTTTGCTTTAGTTGGGCTCTTGAACATCGACACAATAACATCAGTTTTTCTCTCGCTGCTGTAACGGTGTGTTTTCAATACATTTGTTATAGCAAGCAAAGCTGAAACAAAAACATGAGTTGGTTATGTTGACTATTTAATAATGGTTTAATTCACTAATAATTTACTAGTCTTATCTATAAACATGTAGCTGATGCTTAATTTTTTGTAAAACTTGGACCCTATAATTTTATAACATCAGTATTGCAACAACCAGATAATTTGAAGAGCATGGAAACAGCTTGTGGTCAAAACATCTGAATCAATCTGACTCACACAGACATCAAGAATCGGATTATGAATCTCAGCCGTGGTGACACTCGAAACTCCCAGCATGCATTGCGGCACGAATAAATTATGCTGCTGAATAGCCTGGTAATTTTCTTTAATTCTTACTATTTGCCTTTATTTTTGGTGCTGTTGTTGTGTTGACTTTAAGTAGTGTTTTGTGATGTTCAGAGTTGATCTGTTCATTTTTTTTATTGATTGTCACCATTGTTGAGATTCATACGCTGATTCTTCAAGTCTATGCGAGTCTAAATGACAGCAGAGAGCAAACAATTTGTTAAAATCATGACTTTATAAATCATTCATAACTAATTCCTAATCAGTGGTTGATAATTACAGAAGGGTCCCAATTTAATAACGTAAAATAAGAGTTGATATGTGTTTTTAAAAGAATGGGTTTGTTTAGGGAAAAACACTGGACAAGATTAAAAAACTAAACATCCTATTACAATTATAGCAAAACATAGTCAATCATTTCTGACCTTTTTTTTATTTTGGCTTTTTTCGCTACAATAAATGTGTTTAAGAAACACACAGTTATAGCAGACAAAGAATAACTATCATTACAAAGTCAAGGGCCAAGAGCCCAACTGAAGCAAACACTGACCACGATAAGGGTGACCAAATATTTTCTATTAAACATCAACACCTAAAGATCTGTTGATTCTCAATAAGAGCTGCTGTAGACGTCTGACAGAAATAAAGTCAGTCTGGTTAGTAATGTGTGAAGCTGGTCATGCTGTTTGTGGAGTTGTTCAATCCTCTGCTGAGATCTTCAGAGATTTAATGTCTTCTTTTATCTTCAGTTGATTTCATCTAAAGCTGTGGCTGAAGTCAGTTGTAGTTCTTGTGTTTCTCTGTCCTTCAGTGATTCTTGTTAACAGGTGTTCTCAGTTATCACTTAATTAATCTCTTAATTATCTCATGAACTTCATCAATGCTTCAATTACTCTAACACTCTGTAGTGTGTACACTCTTCAGTGTTCATTTAAAACTGAAGATTTTGCTGTGGGGTTAAAAGGGTTAAAGGGGTTAGATGAAAAAACCCCACAGTGGGAACCGTAAATTAACAGTAAGAAACTGTAAATTAATTTACGGAAAAGTACTGTAAAAAAACGGCACTTTACTGGAACCAGAGCTGCCAGTAGATTACCGTTAAATCAAGGAAAAACAGTAATATACTGTAAAACGTAACAGTCAGATTTACCAGATGAATCAAGATATTTTCACTGAAATATTAGTGAAAGTTAATAGAAAAAAGTTGTGCAAAGTCAGTAACTGATAAGGAGAGTAAATATTAAAATGACCTGTGTTTATGTGTTGTTGCACAAGATGATATAGAAGAGATCTTTCAGGTTAATTCATTAGTTTTGTGGGTTACCATTGCTGTGAAGAGTAGAGCCTGTGCTTCAGTCCAGGATGAGCAGAGAAACATTGAGGATATGCTGCCTGATGCTTTCTTTAACGGCAGTGACTGTGTTTGCTGATGCAGTTATGAGCCGTTTGTTGAGTAATTTATCACATACGTGTGTGCTATTGCTCACAACGAACCGCAAAGATTGAAGTTAAAGTCATGTTTCTAAATCATTTTACTACTACACCTTACACATGTGAAAGGACTCAAATGAAGTTTTACGATACAAACACCTATAAATATTAGTTTTAAAATGAGAACTGTTTGAAGCGATCAGTTTTCCAAATTAAAAATTACCTTTCATGGTATTATTACGGTAAAATACTGTAAAAAATGAGAGCTGTATATAAACAGTAGAGGGCTGTAAATTAACAGTACATTGCTGGAACCACAGCTGCCAGTAGATTACCGTTATTTTACGACACAATTTTTTACAGTGTACTTTAAAGTACATTTTAAATCATTATGTTTTAGTAATCTTTTGTCATGCTTTTAAGGAGACATCATGAAAATCTGACCTTTTCTGTTTTTAAGTGCTATAATTGGTTCTCTAGTGCATAGATTACCAACCCAGAAAACGTAAAAAAGTAACTTTGTTTTAGCTCAGATTTCGCTCCCCTCATGACATACGAAGGTTATCTATTATAATATTACCACTCCTTAATTTGCACGTTTCCACCCACGGCACCGCCATTTTGTGTTCGCAAGCGTGACACCGGTGTAAAAGTTCTAACGCCATGGCAGAAGTAGACTAGAGCAGCTAGTCATAAAATGTATCTTTAAACATTATAACTGTTCTGTTTTTTGGCTGTAATAATAAACTCCCGGCATCTGAGCCACTGAGGATGCAGTGGAATAATTTAATTAGTGTGGCATGTTTTGGTGAATCATTGTAAACTGGACCGCTTTGCAAACGAGGGTCAGTAAACACAGGATTTGCATAAAAGTTGCTTCTCAAAGATGGATCAAATCCAACTCTTTGTGATCCAACTTCATTTCCAGAACATGCAAGTACAGCAAATTGTAATGTGTGTGTGTTTGCAAATCGCCTTTTTGACTGTGCTAATTGGCTAAATTTGTAAACATTTTATTTTATTTTTAACCCCTAAAATACTCGTCGCCTGTACAATTCAGAAGTGCACTTTTATTACTTCCTAAAAAAATAAAACTAATGACTTAGTTCTCATCTCTGTGAATACAGAGACAATGGTAACTTTAGCCACCATAGCGTCCTAACCTGCACATTCACAATGGTGACTTAAGTACATTCACTAAATATAAAGTGTGTTACTTACATGTTCTTAAAAAATTAAGTTGGTCAAACAGTTGGTATTTATCCATCTTTGCATCTTTCCATCTATTTTATGTACTAAATTGCAACTTCATTATTACAAATGGGTAATTAAAAACATATTTCAACACAGAAATTTCAATAGAAATTACATTCAAATATGTTTTAGTTTAGGCCGACCATAAATGCTTTCAGCACTTGAATCATGTTTCACAGAAAATTAATTATGAAATTACATATGTGTATTTAGGTACAAGGCAACTTAATAACACTTCAAAAGTTCATCAATATTGTATTTAATATTAAACTATATTTTCATTTAATTGCAATTAACATACAAATTAACTAAATGTAAAGAGGTATATTCTTTTAAGGTATATGAATAAGTACTATGTTTTTAAAGTATAATAAACTGTACTTCTTTTTTTTCTTCAACAAAATCTGATTAAAAATATATATAGCACTACTATATCAATATAATGACGACAGGTAACAAACAGCTTTGCCATCTCTCAGTCAGGATAATGATAATGAAGCATTGCCACACTTCACACTTAGAGCTGTGAGTCCCAAAGTTCAACCTAGCATCTGAACCCAGTGTAACCTTGTCTGGAAGTCATTTGAATGGATATCGTAGACTGAAAGAGAGAAAGGAGAAAAAGAGAGGGCAGTTTCCACAACACATAAACATTGCAGCTGAGACAGGAAGATTCATGTCAGCTGGCACCTGAAACTGGACTCGGCAGGATTGAGTGACTCAGTGATAATTGTGTTACAGTGGCTCGAGAGTTTCCCCACAAACACTCAGAAGTACACGTGCTATAGAATACATCAGTCCGATCTAGTATGTTCCTCATTGATAATGTAGTCACAAGTTATGATAATGTGACGAATGACCCACAAAACCCACAAATTAACCATTTTGTATTAACACTTTTGTGTAAGCTTGTTTGTAAGCAAATTGTATATTTAAATAGTGTTAACTTTGTTTGAAAAAAGACATGAAAAATGGCCTCTTTAAATTAGAATATTAAATGGCTCTGAAAGAAAGAAATTTCAGATACCTTTTGAAGTAGCACCACAGACATATAATAACACCATACACTTACAACAAGGTCCACATATCTATAAAGACGCTGCTGTTCAGCAGCAGGTCATTTTACCATACATGACAAAAGTGATAAAATGAGATAATTATGAATATCCAAAAGCCAATTCCATGATTTTTAATCATAGGATTTAATCTATGATTTGAATATTTCTCCTCCCTCCATATGATGGTGTGATGGACCCTGATCTTCAAGCAGAATAAACTGGATGAAATGTTCTGGACAATCTGCAATTCTTACTTGTGATGCACCCTGGAATTAAACCACACCAAGTTTGCTGATCTGGCCAGAGGAGAACTGAGAAAAAGTGGAATGAATTTTCATGTCTCACCAGAAGATGACGCTACAGCTGAATCATTCATCCACCCACTTTCCAAACTGCTGGTCCAATGTGGCTACATCGTAATATGATACAAGTATAAATTCCTTTTTAATTTATTATTAAATTGTTTAATTTAAGTTTATACAAGCTTTCCATGGCAGAATTTAAAGATACATCTTTTCATTACTACTGGAACTGCCAGTTTACATTTCGAATAATTATTATCCAGCAAGCACAGACTATGGAAAAGCAGCATCCCTTCCGGTGCACTCAGTGTCCGAATTCACTTGTTTTCATTCACTCCTTCAAGTGGAGTATATTAATGGAGAAGTGTAGGGAATAGTGCATTATTGGGGGCATTGGATTTCAGACTCAGCTTCCTGTATTGTATAAAGTGGTAAAGTTGACTTAATTTGACTTCACCTGCCTCCCTGGCTCCACTTCGGGATGCTTGATCCTAATCTCTACCTTGGTGTGAGGATCCTTCAGCTCCACCTCGGGCCTCAGAGTCCATGGCTTCACATTTCTTCTGCGTGGTCCATTATCCCCCAGGCTCCACTGGACTCCCTTGTCCTTCTGGCTTTGCCTTGGTCAGGCATTACCCTGGTTTGCTCCACAGACTTCTGGGGCACTGGCTAAGCCATTTAGCGTTGTCCCCCATGATCTTTATCTCCTCTGCATCGCCCTCCAGTCTGGAGCATATTAAAAACACAAACTTGGACGACGTGACTTCATCCGTTTCTGCGGACCAGAGTTGAAGCTTACAGACACCCCGCACGGCGCTGACATCTTGGGACCGGAGTCTGTGCAGTAGTGGTGACCCTGAATAGTCAAAGATTCGATGCATCGATACTAGTAGGGATTTCAGGACCAGAGTTGCCCGGTAGAGAGCATGACGTAGAGCAGGAAGTACAGCCGCGATATCAAAAGCCCGCCCACACTCTCACAGATGCAGAACAATTAATTATGTTGGTGTGAAACAGTTATGGAAATGTAGAAATTAAAGCTAAAGCTCCAATCTGCTCCCAAAAATCCCACAGAAGTCCGTTAGTGCCTTCACTCAGAGAAGCCGCCGATCTCAGCTGTCAATCATGATGTCACACCCCCCGTGTTTATAGCATCAAATAACTAATTAAATCTAAACTTATTTAAAAAACGAGCACTTGAAATGAAACCATCGTGATGATACCTGCCTACAATGACATAAACCAACTTTGGGGAAAAAATATTTGAAGTGTAATTTGATTGTTGAGTTTGCCTCGTGTCAATTAGAAAACACGGAGGGGTGGGGGTTATGACCTATACTGGGGGCGATGGAGGCGTGGAGGCCCCAGTTTCTGAGAGGAGTGCTGAAGCCTTGATCTGGAGGTGTCACCCTGGATCTTTATCTCCATTACGAATGGGTCTGCTCTGGTTTGCTACCTGGTTTATCTGTTTGTCTTCCACTCCTCATCCACTGCTTAAACCCTCAACTTCCCTTCTCTGCTGGAGTAGTTACTGCACAAGGATGCACCTTCTGGGAGGGGGGAGTACTGTAATGGTATGTTCTGTTTACAGACTCTTATGTTGTGTTTCCTCTGGTACCCGTGTTTCCTTACTGTGTTTAGATCCTGTTTGCTTGGTTTCCGATGATTTCCTTTGTTACTATGACTACTCGTTGGTTAATTGATTACATTCACCTGTGTCTTGTTTGGTTTATCTTTTAGCCTGGGTATTTAATGCCGCCTTCACGTGCTGTTGGAAATTTCATTATACCCACTTCTGAAGTCGTGATTACGAGCTCATCCCATTCAAATTTTGAAATTGGAGGGCGTTTATGTGCAATTTTTACCTAGGAAACTCATATTTACGATAATTCCTAGAGCATGTGAATGCAGCATAAGCCCTAAGTTTAGCACAACCCTTTGTCCAGCATTGTCTTTGCTGTTTGTTATTAAATTGTTGCTTCTCTGTGTTTGGGAATACTGTGTTTGGATTGTTTGGTAACAATTTATAGCCGATATTTTAAATATGTGTCCTGAGTTTGTCACGCCACAAAAAAAAATGTGTTATTAACCAACCAGCCAAATTTGAATGATAAAAAAATGTCAAGTAGAAAGTCTGCTTTTCATTGCTGAAACCATGGCCACTCACGAGCAATTTGTACTCATTGGTGGTCATGTACTATACATGTAAACATTTAACCCAACCGCCGGGTTAAAACAACCCAATTGCTGTTTGTCAATTTTCAACCCAACTTAACCCAGCATGTTTTTAGAGTGTATATGTCAGGCTTTACAATGTAAAGTAACATTTGGTGATTGCAAGCACATTAACTAAATAATTAATTATTTGAATCATACATTAAATATTACTGGAAATGTAAGTAAGTTGCTAGTTGTAAACTAGAAACCTATACTAGATGAGTCAAAGGTAGGCTTATTGTTAATATTGGAATTTATTATTATATGGAGATGTGACAGTTAGATAAAGAACACATGATGCATTTATATTGAGATGAATATAAATGTATTTTTAAAGCTTACCCCTCTGTATAGGAGTCCAGTCGGGACAGGTCATCAGAAACCCCCAGCAGCACATCCAGTGTTCCTACCTTCATAATCATCAGAACAAAGAGTTACACAACCTACATCAACTGCATTATAGACAAGTTAAACAAAGTTTTTGGTTCATCTGCATCTCATATTTGGAGGTTTTTCCAGTCGTTTAGAACGTGAGGGACCATTTTACTGCATGGTCCCCCAGAAATGACTTTGAGAGGTAAAACATTTAGCTCGGATAAGGTTTTACCATCTGAAGCTGAAATTACAATTCCTGAAAGAGACAATTCACTGAAGCAGGCAATCTAACACCAATAATGATTCATAGACTGACCAACAGCAGCTGACTCACCGGTGAGATCTTTTTGTTTCTAATAATTCATATGGAACAAAGTGGTCACTAGAGTCATGTTGCAATAACTCATGCTGCCATTAGCATATTCTATTAACTTCTGTTAAAGTATTAATTCACCAACAAAATTATTTATTTTGTATCTTTTGGATTATTTCCTCACTCCCAGGCCACCCATGGTCCACAATCATATTTAGGCAGCTTTAAAGGGCTCCACACAACCCTAACCAAACACACAAGGGTCTTCTCAAGCAAAAAAACAAAAAACTAAAAAAAATTGTGATTGTGTTTCAATAGAGAAAACCCTTAGTCGTTGTATGGAGTTTTGGACTGTCAAAAAGTACTACACTGAGTCCTATTCACCTACATTTAAATGGAGGAAAACCCTGGATTTTTTTTACTCAAAAACATTAATTTCTCTTTGGCTGGAGAAAGAAAGGCCAAATTCGAACACTGCCGGTCTTGATACATAATTCCGATTTGGTGGCTATTACCAATTTTTTTTTTGATTACCTGCTTACATCTAGCCTGACGTGGTCATACTCAATTCTAGTCAGAATATGAGTCTGAAACTGCTCCATTGGGCTGTGATTATGAGGCGTGTTTCAACCGAACCAGGAAAGACATCAATTGGATAGACCTACAACCAAACAGAGAAACGAAGCGACGCATTGTCAAATGTCAACATAGTTCAACTGCACTGTGTTGCCAAGTCCGGGTTTTTTTCCCTGCGGTTTGTTTTCTATGTCCGCAGGTTGAAGCGGCTATCTTGTGATATATAGACCTGTGAGTGCAAATTTTAGCAGGCGACCTTGCCAAAATAACACACATTTTACCCCCCAAACGCCATTTTCCCCCCGGAGAACCCCCCGAGAAGCTATTGTTTAGGGCTAGTAGTTGGCGGGTTTTGTTGTAAAAACTTGGCAACCCTGTCTGCACGCGTGCTGAAATCAGGCTGGAATACACGATCTTTGCCGGTGTTGTAAAAAAATAAAATAATTTAATGATACACAGAGAACTTACCCAACATGATCATCATTTCTGAGAGAAATAGTGAAGGTGAATGCAGATACAAACAAGCTCTCCGTTTAGGATTTGAACAAATATAACCCAAGCCCCTTTGATGATGTGGATGATTACGTTACTCTTGATCATCTGTCCGTCATTGTCTAAAGCCCGCCCTGATGATTTCATTGGTCCGATCAGTTTCTGTTCGGGGATAATCACTCCTCTATGGAGCAAGGCCAGACCAAACTGGCCGACCTAAAAATGTTGTGGGCGGGGCTAGGTTCGGCTGGCATCCAGGCTAGCTTACATCATCCTTTAAAAGGATTTAAAATATCCGATATTTGCAAAACCTAACCCGGAAAAGGAAGTAAAATGATATGATGCAATGGATAGAGATTAAATGATTATTCAATGTTTTGCTTTCCGCACTTTTCCACACATCAGTCGGTATAACATTGCTCTCGCGAGGCGGAGAAAAAGAGGAGAGCCCTTGATCGCAGTTCGTGTCCACCTGAGTTGATGTCATTCGCCTCCGTCCCATTTTCAATGACGTACAAATCGCATTTACTGGGGATTATCCAATTTGAACGCTTACATGGCAGACGCAAATGCACATATCTGAATCATATCGGATTTATTACCGCATATGAGTGAGGCCTGAATCCGATCTGAGGATATCGGAATTAATAATAGTAATGATAATGATGTGTTCAATTTATACCGCGCTTTTCAAGGCACTCAAAGCGCTTTACATTAAAGGGGGGAATCTCCTCAACCACCACCAATGTGCAGCATCCACCTGGATGATGCGACGGCAGCCATATTGCGCCAGAACGCCCACCACACACCAGCTGATTGGTGGAGAGAAGACCGAGTGATGAAGCCAATCAGGAGAGGGGGGTGATTAGGAGGCCATGAAGGATAGAGGCCAATGGGCAAATTTTGGCCAGGATGCCGGGATTACACCCCTACTCTTTTTCCGAAGGACATCCTGGGATTTTTAACGACCACAGAGAGTCAGGACCTCGGTTTAACGTCTCATCCGAAAGACGGGAAAGAAGAATTCCCGAAGACGGAAGAAGAAGAATTCAGCCGTTTTTTTTTCTGTAAACACGTTTACTTGTCATATCCGATCTGTGCCACATGAGAGTTAAAAATAGGAATCAGAATTGGGTCACTTGAACCATGCAGTGTAAATGGGGCCAAAGTCAAATACATCTAGTGTATTCTTTAAGAAGAGTTAAAGGTGAAGTGTGTATTTTTATTACGATAAGCTTCTTTCTCCATTCTCACTTCCTAAAAAGTGTAACACTTTGAAACTTTTGTTGCCATGAAAACATTGTTTGAGCTGTCCAACATGTCAAATTCTGGCTCATCAGGCATGGGTTTGAGGAGGTACTGCCTTTTGAAATCCTAACAATGGGAGACACTATTGTACGGTGTAAGTTAAACCTGCTTGGAAAATAAATATTTTCGAAATTCCTTGTTCCAGTGAAGCAGTAATGACAAGCTTCAGTTCAACCAAAACATTTCAATTCTGTAACTGTTTTCTTACCCTAATGTTGATCCAAAACTCTACTTCATTTCTTCTGTAGAACATAAAAGAAGATATTCTGAGAAATATCTCAGTCAGTGCTTGTTCATACAATAGAAGGCACTGGGCACCAAACCTGTTAGCCTCTGTGTTCCACAGAATAAATATACAGGTTTGAAATGACACGAGAGTGAGTAAATCATTTTTGGGGTGAACTTTTGAGGTTAAAAACTACTTTTCACTTTACTTACAGTGACAGAACTGACACTGATAGAAGTAATCGTGAAGAAATTACTTATTTAAATGTGAGAGTATGGGACATAGCCTTAGTTTAGGTTTCTAAACTAAACTAGTTTCTAAACTAAACTAAACTAAACTAGTTTCTAAACTAAACTTCTAAACTAGTTTAGGTTTCTTAACTCTTTCACCGCCAGGTTTTTTTTTTTTTTTTTTTTTTTTTTAAGTTGCCAACCACTGCCAGGAATTATGACCCTTATTACAAAAAATGTATAGCCATGTTTCATGAATATCTGAGCATGCAATATATGAAACTAAAGAGCTGACCCTCTTCTTTTAAACAACAACAACACCAAAAAACGTTTTATTCTAGCTTCATGCATTCATGAACACTTGAATATGGGTCTTCTTTTTTTTAAAGCAACATTTTGAACAAAATCACTGTCTGACAGTGAAAACATGGAAACCTGGAATTCACTTTTTGGCGGGGAAAGAGTTGAAAACCCACCTTATGAAAAGCGCTGAACTGATTGGTCAACTTGCCCCAGTGTGTTTTGATTGGTCTACCCATAGACTGTAAAAAAAAAAAAAAAGATGGACGAAATTCCTTGACTTGAATCCACCTGTGTAAATAGGTGTTGACATCTTGGAGCCCGAGTCTGCGTGGAGCCGCGATATCAAGGTCGCACCCACACTCCCACTTAATCAACAACTTATATTGAAATAAATAGTTATGAAAATGTAGAAATTAAAGTTAAAGCTCCAATCTCCTCCCAAAGTTTTCAGAAAAAAATAATTTGGTGTCTCAGTGACTACTTCACTCAGAAAAGCTGTCAATCTCAGCTGTCAATCATAACGTCACACCCCTGTTTTATAGCCTCAAATAACTAACTAAAACCAAACTTATTTAAGAAAGAGAACTTGAACTAACATCAGTGTGGAAAAAAAACTGCCTAAATTGATAGAAACCATCTTTGGGAAAAATTCCTAAGTGTAATTTGATTGTTTAGTTTGTCTATGTTGCATTACATTTCATGGAGCGGGCGGGGTTTATGACCTATACCGCTTCCAGCCACATGAGGGCGATCAAAACGCTTTGGCTTCCCTTTTCAGGACTTGTGTGGCACACTTGGGTCTACCACTTAGAGCATGTGTCAGAAGTGTACCATATACAGGTCCTTCTCAAAAAATTAGCAAATGTGATAAAAGTTAATTATTTTCCATAATGTAATGATAAAACTTAAACTGTCATATATTTTATATTCATTGCACACCAACTGAAATATTTCAGGTCTTTTATTGTTTTAATACTGGTGATTTTGGCATACAGCTCATGGAAACCCAAAATTCCTCAAAATCTTAAAAAATTAGCATATTTCATCCGACCAATAAAAGAAAAGTGTTTTTAATACAAAAAGTCAACCTTCAAATAATTATGTTCAGTTATGCACTCAATACTTGGTGGGGAATCCTTTTGCAGAAATGACTGCTTCAATGCGGCGTGGCATGGAGGCGATCAGCCTGTGGCACTGCTGAGGTGTTCTGGAGGCCCAGGATGCTTCGATAGCGGTCTTAAGCTCATCCAGAATGTTGGGTCTTGCGTCTCTCAACTTTCTCTTCACAATATCCCACAAATTCTCTATGGGGTTCAGGTCAGGAGAGTTGGCAGGCCAATGGAGCACAGTGAATCGTCATGAAGACCCATCATCTGGTCTTCAGCTGTCATGCCTCGACGATGTCATCGGGACACTGCCGCTGGGAGAAATTTAAAACATGGAGTGGACCACAGTGTGCTGTGGAGCTAACAGAGACTTCCATCATCAGCTCTGTTTCTGTTCACCATCAGCTCTGTTTCTGTTCACCATCAGCTCTGTTTTCTGTTCACCATCAGCTCTGTTTCTGTTCACCATCAGCTCTGTTTCTGTTCACCATCAGCTCTGTTTTCTGTTCACCATCAGCTCTGTTTCTGTTCACCATCAGCTCTGTTTCTGTTCACCATCAGCTCTGTTTTCTGTTCACCATCAGCTCTGTTTCTGTTCACCATCAGCTCTGTTTCTGTTCACCATCAGCTCTGTTTTCTGTTCACCATCAGCTCTGTTTTCTGTTCACCATCAGCTCTGTTTCTGTTCACCATCAGCTCTGTTTCTGTTCACCATCAGCTCTGTTTCTGTTCACCATCAGCTCTGTTTCTGTTCACCATCAGCTCTGTTTTCTGTTCACCATCAGCTCTGTTTCTGTTCACCATCAGCTCTGTTTCTGTTCACCATCAGCTCTGTTTCTGTTCACCATCAGCTCTGTTTTTCACCATCAGCTCTGTTTCTGTTCACCATCAGCTCTGTTTCTGTTCACCATCAGCTCTGTTTTCTGTTCACCATCAGCTCTGTTTTCTGTTCACCATCAGCTCTGTTTCTGTTCACCATCAGCTCTGTTTCTGTTCACAATCAGCTCTGTTTCTGTTCACCATCAGCTCTGTTTCTGTTCTGTTTTCTGTGTTGGTTGATTGTTTGTAGTATTCTATATTTTTACTTGTTATTCATTTTTTTTGTTATCCCCCCCACCCCCCCCTTGTTGCACTTTGAGATTATTCGGAATGAAAAGTGAATTATAAATAAAATCTATTATTATTAGTAGTAGTAATACAATGGTCAGTAAACCATTTACCAGTGGTTTTGGCACTGTGAGCAGGTGCCAGGTCGTGCTGAAAAACCAAATCTTCATCTCCATAAAGCTTTTCAGCAGATGGAAGCATGAAGTGCTCCAAAATCTCCTGATAGCGAGCTGCATTGACCCTGCCCTTGATAAAACACAGTGGACCAACACCAGCAGCTGACATGGCACCCCAGACCATCACTGACTGTGGGTACTTAACACTGGACTTCAGGCATTTTGGCATTTCCTTCTCCCCAGTCTTCCTCCAGACTCTGGCACCTTGATTTCCGAATGACATGCAAAATTTGCTTCCATCCGAAAAAAGTACTTTGGACCACTGAGCAACAGTCCAGTCCTGCTTCTCTGTAGCCCAAAAGTGTCTTGACCTGGGGAATGCGGCACCTGTAGCCCATTTCCTGCACACGCCTGTGCACGGTGGCTCTGGATGTTTCTCCTCCAGACTCAGTCCACTGCTTCCGCAGGTCCCCCAAGGTCTGGAATCGGTCCTTCTCCACAATCTTCCTCAGGGTCCGGTCACCTCTTCTCGTTGTGCAGCGTTTTTCGCCACACTTTTTCCTTCCCACAGACTTCCCACAGAAGTGCCTTGATACAGCTCTCTGGGAACAGCCTATTCGTTCAGAAATTTCTTTCTGTGTCTTACCCTCTCGCTTGAGGGTGTCAATGATGGCCTTCTGGACAGCAGTCAGGTCGGCAGTCTTACCCATGATTGCGGTTTTGAGTAATGAACCAGGCTGGGAGTTTTTAAAAGCCTCAGGAATCTTTTGCAGGTGTTTAGAGTTAATTAGTTGATTCAGATGATTAGGTTAATAGCTCGTTTAGAGAACCTTTTCATGATATGCTAGATTTTTGGGAATTTGGGGTTTTCATGAGCTGTATGCCAAAATCATCAGTATTAAAACAATAAAAGACCTGAAATATTTCAGTTGGTGTGCAATGAATCTAAAATATATGAAAGTTAAATTTTTATCATTACATTATGGAAAATAATTAACTTTTATCACATATGCAATTTTTTTGAGAAGGACCTGTATAGTGCATATGATAATGGGGCGCTGTAAATACTATTATTTGGGTGGGAATTATTTAAATGAGGAATATTATGACATGTTCGTTCTTGAAAGGAAATTCAAGACTACAATCGATACATTTCAAACATCTAAAACAAGCATAATAAGACTTTAAAATCATTTAAAGTCAGTTAAGTTGTTATTTAAAAAAAAATAATAATAATTCTATGACAGACAGGAAGTGACATCATTTAATGTGCCCTTATTAGTTCTGAGCTCATGAATGACCAAGCCAAGTTTAATTTATGAGTGGGAAACTCTGAATTCTGGATGATACTTTTGTTATGTTGTGACATTGGAAATTGCGTGAAGACTTAAAAGACTAGTCTAGAAATTTAGATAATCTATAGACAGTAGATCAGTGAGCAGAGAGCAAGTAGTGTAAATGGTGTAGAATTAATCACTCAACTGTCACGGTTTGCTTTATATAACACAAACATTTAGTTGTGGACTTGTCATACCATGTATAATTAATTGAATAATGAATCGTTTTTATGTTTTTGAATTCAAATGTGGTTATTTGTTCACAATAAGATGATTTTGCTTTAGGGTGCTTTTGTGTTATCTTTCTGACTTGAGTGCCTGACATATCATAGTAAAGTAATATCCCAGGTACATAAGCAAATAAATCTCATTCCAATTTCTCACTTTTACAAAAATCATAGTTTTGCCTGCATCCATAAAGCTTGGCTTGAGTTTTTAAAGAATTTTTAATGATTTAATTTATAACGTTATACATTTATTTTGGACATACATTTTAGGAGCAGTGTTAAAATAATGACAAACCTCATGAAAATAACACAGCTCCATTCAGGTTTAGTTTGAACATTTTCTGAAGCTTAAGCACCTCCTTTACTGACTCTTGATTGTGAAAGAAATAAAAAAAATAAGCCCTATAATGTACTAATATTTATAGATCAATCATGGACCTTTGTTTTCTTAAACCTAGTTGTTTTTTAGTTTTTTTTTTTATGTTATTTGTTTCAGAATGATTATAAAACGTCCAAAAGTAACGTTCCCATTAGATTTGCAAAATTTAAAAAAAAGAAGAAAAAAAATCCTCAACGTTCGCATAACATTTTTTAAAACACTTAAAAACTGGACGTTTTGCAAGTTCAGAACATTTCGAAATAACATTAAAAGTGAATGTGAAAATCGTTCTTAGAGCATATTTTTTGTTAGCTGGGATGCAACTATGAGCCTCAAACTGGCAGTGAATCATCTGAGAGGGTCCAGAAGTGGAGGAAGAAGAATGTTTTCTTACCTTCAGCTCTGGGACAGGGAATCTGGAGCTGGTGGCCAGACCTGATTTAGCTGCGACCCGTTTGAGTTTCTCTAAAGACTGACAGCTGATTTTATCCAGAGGAACCGAAATCAACCAGAACTCCATCATGCTTGTCCTTCTCACCTGTGACAGGAGTCTGTGGCGTACAGTCAGGTGAATGATGAACTCTAGTGAAGCACCTTGAGCGCTGGCTGACTGTATCAGTGGTTTGCTGACTACAGTGTCTCAGAAGATCAGGTTTCTCAGACAGACGAGCACAATTCTCATGTTCTGAGGACACTAAAGTTTTATGATGAGAGTGAATGAGGTAATACCTCCTCAACAAGAGTGACTGTAGGAAATGCTCTGAGAGATCCATCTTCAGTTTTTACAAGTTTTTACAGTGTTGTTTTGTTTTATCAAAAGTATTTAATATCATCTGTTAGTCATTTGTGAAAAATGTTGCATACATTGGTAGATAAAGAAATCCCATCACTTATATTACAGCACATTCAGCACACCAATTACAAATAATAAGCAATCCAAGATTCCCACGTTTGTAATGTTTTCTGTGTATTTTGCACAGACAGGTGTCAGATAAAACAATGAACGAAGATAATTAAATCAAATGAATAAATTAAGTATATGTACTTCACATGCTGCATGTGAGGTACGTGAGACAGCGAGTTACTGTTATGTAAACCGATCATTGTGAGAGAACAGGTGCTGTGTGCAAACACTACCATACAAAGACAGACACACGCTCTTCTCACATTGCATACAATACAATTTGATTCCCGCCATGTCATTTAAAGGATACCTATTATGCAAAATTCACTTTTATAAGGTATTTGAACACGTGTGTGTAAACAACCTGCCTATAATGATAAAAATTCACCCAAAAAAATGTATAATCCCCATCAGTCATTATCAATCTCCTATAAGAGGCTGTTCCAGATTTGCCCCTACTCTGACATAAAAGTAGGGAAACCCATAGACAGTAAAAGAAATGGATGGAGCTATCCCATTGCCTTCTACGGCGTTAAGTGATGTCAGTATAGGAGCGCTCACTTCCTGATGGCTGAGCGAACTGCGCAGGCTCAGACTGAGCTTGAGGACGTAGATGTGACGTGAGCCTCCTGTCTGACAGCTGTAGGTCTTCTAGTAGTTGTGGAAAGTGAAATCTGAATCCCGTTGTTTAAATATTTTTTCCCGTTGCTTTTGGCTCACTATGGGCTTCTCCCCATTCTTCTCCCTTAACTTTATCAGACTTTATGTCTCCCGTCCCCCCGACTGTCTCATAGACAGTAAAAGATTGCCTGCGAGCGTCTCCTCAGGTCTATACGGTAATTTCTAAACTGTGCGACAGAGTCGCGTTGGTTATGACGCAATCGTTAGCCTATTTTTACAAAAACAGCTTCTGCGGGGCGATAGTGTAAGATACAAGGTAACGGAGCCTTTTATGCATTGTCGTGTTTCTTTAGAAATAAACAATGGACAAATGGAGTCTTTAAACGCCTCAGATGTCAAGTTATTCACTGTCAAAGTGACTCAAAAATGAATGGGAGTCAATGGGATGCTAACAGCAGGTGATGGCTTGGTTAGCAATGGCCGCCCCCGGGGGTGGAACGCTTTCCGAGCGCTAGATTACCCCCTTGGGGAAACCTCGCCCATGACCGTTGATGATTGGCCCTTTTAGTTTAGACACGCCCCCGAGTGAGAACACAGAGACGTCCTTTCTGTTTACTCGCTATATATAAGTGCTAGAGTATTACAATGTCTGCAACAAAAAACATTACAAATGTTCTGTTGTTGGATGTACCAACAAACATAGGAGTCTCATAGACTCCAGGCATTCAAGCCACTGAGGACACTGTGATGAATTTAATTTTTGAAAGAAATGTGATGAAGAATATCGGTATAATTTTATGTTTTTGCACAAATCATTTTACACATGATTGCTTCATCAACGAGGGTCAGTAAAATGCTGTATTTGCAAAGAAGTTGTTTCTGAAGGATGAGTCAATATCAACACTTCGTGCTGTAACATACAGAACAAGTAAGGATGGCACTTCATATTTTGAAAATGTTTGCAAATTTCCTTTCTGAATGAGCTGAATGCTGTACAGTAATATGGCTGAAGAGTTTGACTGTACTCCCAGAAACTAGAGCTGTATCATTCACCGTCTGTGTAATTCATAAAATCACATTTATTATGCATTGTATATTCGGGTGACGGACTATACTATTGATAGATTAACATGGCCGTATACATGCTAGTCGATGAGATGAATCAATGTAACTCCAAAACACTTAACATTACATGTATTCACTAACCATTCAAAAATGTCCAGGTGCATCTTAAAATGTCAACCTCTGTGTCCCACTTTGGTTCAAACAAGGCTGCACTCCACAACTGGTTATTTCTGACATTTAAGCTGAGTGAGATTAGCTTGTTTTGTTGTTGACGGAGTATCCGAAGCTTAAAGGTGTAAAGGATCCCCCCTCTTCTGGAAGGGGGCGGGAAGCAGCAGCTCATTTGCATTTAAAGGGACACAGAAAATTTGAAAAGCTACAATAATTGATCAGGGGGGGTATTTTGAGCAGATACTTCTCATACAAATTCTGGGGACACCAAAGATTATATTAAATCTTGGGAAAAGGGGCATTACTGTCTGCTTATTTTGGATATGTAGGCAGCAATTATATCTAATTTTCTTTTTCTTCTGGCTGCGGGGTCTAGGACCTAAAAATATATAAAAACATTTTTAGACAACATTGGGCTGAGTCTTTCAGACCCTCAAGCACCGCCATCGGTTCAGTGCACCATTTTAGAATTTAGCATTTTGCCAAATATCTGAGTGAAATGCTTCTGGAACAAATGAACAAATGTAGGGCGGGGCTTTACACTGTCTGAGGGGAATTGATTGGATGGCTGTGGTTTGCTATTGGTGGATCTCATGTGATTGACAGGTTGCCCTGCCCTCTTCATCAGAGAAGAGAAGAGAAGAGAAGAGAAGAGAAGAGAAGAGAAGAGAAGAGAAGAGAAGAGAAGAGAAGAGAAGAGAAGAGAAGAGAAGAGAAGAGAAGAGAAGAGAAGAGAAGAGAAGAGAAGAAGAGCGAGGGTGAAGTTATTCTGATTCAACATAAATGTAAAAAAATATATATATATATTTGTGTGGATAAATAACTTTAAATAAATACTGCAATATTCAATAATACATATAAGAATAGTCTGTTTTAGATTTCATTGTGACTTTACGTAAAAATATTTTTTATATATTACAACTATATTATGTATCTGGCCATAGCAAGTCTAGTGGTCACAGCAGAACCAAATTTATGTTATCAGCATAACACCACAGCCATCAACTTTTATTGATTTTTATTTATTTGATTGATTGATTGATTGATGTTATTTTTATGATTTCAATGTGTGTGTGTGTGTGTGTGTGTGTGTGTGTGTGTCCCTATATGTATCCCTTTCATGCAGTGTAATTTTGTTTGTGAATTTAAATTTGTAAAGTTGTAAAGTCAAAAGTGCACAATAAATAAAGTCAGTTTCCCAAAAGAAAGAATTGACTCTAAACTTCCTTAACAAGTTGTTTGTATTTTGAATCTTCGAAAGACACCAGAAATTACATTTGCATAATGCCCAATGTTGCACGATGTCTGTCGAATTCAACTTGACCCTCAAACGTAATTTTACTGACAACTACTTCTCAAATCTCTGAGTTTAACACGGGATTCGCTAAACACTTGCTCTTGAAAGATGGTCAGTACTCAGTTTATTTGGACCAGATGCTCCAGAATGACAACCTGTAAGTATGAATAATTAAAGGAGTGTTAAAACACATTCTTTTGAAGGCTTGATTGTGTTTGTGGGGTGCACTGTAATGTGTTCATGCTTAGTTTTTAAAAAATTGCATTATTTTTCATATATTTTACCTTTATTCTAAACTGCTCTCCTTGTAAAAATTATCTGATGGTTTCCAGGTTCTATGAAGCTGGTCCCTCAACAATACGTGGAGCACAGCAGCAGAGGCTTGGGGTCCATTTTCAAGAAGTGTAACACGTGTCCTTGTCCTTTTCAGGTTTTTGCCCAAAGTAGGCTATTTGCTAACATATGCATATAATTCAGATTTAGGCTACCAAGTTAATTTTTTTAAACGAATACTTGCATATGCAATGACCCTATCTGCATAAGATAACATCTCTTAAAAAGTGACATAACTTGATTTTTCTTTGTAGGCTAGTTTATTGTTGCCGGATCCCTTTATTCAAAAATGTGGCTTTGCCATAACAGGTCAATTTATTTCAAAGTAGAGTACTGAATAATTACTAATGACTAATGTTGGTTGTATTTTTATAAGAATTATTAAATGTTAATATTAACAATAAAACGCTACATTTAAAAAATGTCTCTATACTCTGCGATCGGCGAACGCTAGGAACTATTGTTGCGGGACGTGTTTCAACACAGAGTTTTTCATCCACTCTTTCGTCACTTCCTGTTTTGGATCCACGTGGGTTTTGTGCTGATGTTCATGCCGGCTAAAATAGTACTTCAACTTGTTCATGTTTTTATGTGATATGTTTGACAGCTCTGTCTGAGCGCTTTAGAGATGCAGGTGTCTAGTGTGAATAACGTGAAGATCTATAACCTAAGTCACGGGAAATCTCTTCCGGAGGTAAAACTCTTCTACTGTTTGTGTTAGTCTGAAGCGTGTTGGTAGTTAGCGAGGTAAATACAGTAGATACAGTTAACATTGTAGTGTAAAACCTCATTATTTACCAGTACTTCAGACACCAACAGTCTAATCTGCATAGCTTTGTAGGTTTACTAATTTTTACAATTCAATTGCAGCTAGTTTTATGACCTCACATTACATTATAATACAACAAATGTGGTTAGTAGTTATGATATACAAAATAAACCTGTTTTTAATGCATGTAAAATAATTATAATGTTTTTCACGTTATTTATATATGCACAACTAGTCTGAGGTTACATTCCAGACTCTTAATAAATTGGTATAGATGCTAATGCTTTGGATTTATGTAATACACACTGTAATGTTATAGATTACATTATTATGTGTCAGTGATGTATCTAACAGGTTTTGTTATGTCGTGATGTTGATAATATATATGTTTCATGTTATTTTAATTCTAATGTAATTGAAACTGTTTGAATTAATCAACTATATAAACTGTATGATAAATCAATTATGAAAAGAATCATTAGTTGCAGCCCTAATTATATATATGTGTTTATTTCAGTGGCTGTCTGATCGAAAGAAACGAGTTTTACAGAAGAAGGATGTTGGTGAGCTACTTTTTTAAATTATTTTTTATAACTTTACTTAATTTTCTGATATGACATTTGTTTTATCTGAACAAAGGTCCAACAAAGGAAACAATGGTACGGTATACCGAATACATAAAAGTTAAGCAATTCTAGTTGAGTTGGTGAGCTAACGTACTTTAGCGTTTTATTTTAAATAATGCTTTTGTAAAGAATCATCTTTGTAATACGTGTTAAAATGGGTTTGAATGTGATTTAAAATGTATGGCAATGTTTAATTTAGTGAAATGGCACATTTTTAGTCTGAGTATAAATGTCTTTTTTCCTAATTTTATCTGTAAAAGAAAATGTGCCTAAAAATTCTGCTCACCTGAGGATAAGGTGTTTTCTGTTCCCAGCCTTCATGAACAATAATATATAACTTATAAATGTGACTAATAATTCTGCACGCAGTGTATACACATTTCATACGGATTACATCATCTGAGAATATTTGTTTTCCACTTGAATTTCTTGACAATCGCTTGAAATTTCAAGCTTTCTATTGATATATTTCTCATTCTTGTGAGGCTATGCTGAGTTTGGTTTCATTTTTGTGCCGTGCTTAAGTTCAAGAGACGGCAGAAAGTGCATGCTGTTTGTTTACTTTATTTAACAAAGGCACATTTTCTTGTTATTGTGAGTTTACAGAAATAAATGTAGACTCTTTACAGTTTGCAAAACTCTTATCTCTATGACCAAAAATGACAGAGTATTTTTAGATAAATGCAAGTGATTGCAAGCAGACTTGTAAGCAAGTAAAGCTGCTAATACTTTTCTGTTTCAAGTGATAAGCCATATTTAAGGTTGATCATAGGTGAATGTTTGGATTTCCTGCCGTGAACGATCTGTCCCTCACAGCTTGTGTAAAAAAAATTCCCTTTTTTATTTTTTCCTACTGCTAACCGGCTGATAAAATGTTGGTCGACCAAGCTCTTCTAGTCGACTATTAGGGAGCAGCCCTACAACAGTCTAATGAACAAATAGTTTAAGTCAGTTACATTTAAGATGCAATATTGACTCTCTTTATTTTATTTCACAGCAGCACTCAAGCGTTTTTTTAATTACTGCATAATTCAGTTTGTTTTGAATAAGTCAAAGATTCAATGATTCATAAACAACATTTCTTAATTTTGAGAAACATCCTCAAATTCTCAATGACTCCTCAAGACCGCCACTTGCCATCATCTACTTGCGGTTTACTTTCAAAGTTTCGTTCTATGCAACATTTCTTATTTGTATATTTAAAAAATATTGAATGAATTCATGCCCTATAGTGTATTATTGTTCTAATTTAATTAATTGATCAAATTTAAGAATTTGAGACGTAAGATGAAGCATGCATTTAATAAGATTAGGGGGAAAAGGTTTTTTAAAAAAGTCCTCTGATTAAATATCACAAATATGATTTAAATATGTCAAAGCTTTACTGCTCCAGAATAAATTATATTTAAACCTAGCCTGGATGCCAGCCGAACTCAGCGCCGCCCACAACATTTGAGCTCGGGCGGTTCGGTCTGGACTTGATCCATAGAGGAGTGATTATGCCTGAACAGAAACTGTTCAGACCAATGAAATCATCAGGAAAAATGGTGTTTGGGGGGTAAAATGTGTTATTTTGGCAAGGTTGCCTGCTAAAATTCCCATTCTTGGGTCTATATATTACATAATTGAGGTCGCTTCACTTAAATCCGTGGACATGGAAAACAACCCGCGGGAATACCGCATACTTGGCAACACAGTGCAGTTGAGTTCTTTTGACATTTGACAACTAACGTTATGTGTCGCTCTGTTGCTCTGATTGGTTGTAGGTCTGTCCAATTGATGTCTTTCCTGGTTCGATTGAAACACGCCCCATAATTGAGAATTGAGTATGACCATGTCAGGCTAATTTAACCCACAAAAATCTGGACAATCAACTTTTTTTTACTCAGACAAGTGAATGACAGTTTAATTTCGCGCCCTATAGTATGAATATTTTCTTTTGATTTCAGCTGAAAGCTGACTTCTTGAATCATAAATTGATGTATTAGTTGTAGCTCTGTCTCCTTTATTTCTCTTGCTAAAAATTGGCACAGCTTTCCTCACTCTTATACTCTCTCCTGTAGTGCATTAACAAAAAGACATGTGGCTTTATTTGTGTCTTTGACAGACATCCAGAGGAGGATCGAGCTCATCCAGGATTTTGAGATGCCAACTGTCTGCACCTCTATCAAAGTGTCAAGAGATGGCCAGTTCATTTTAGCTGCAGGTCTGTATCTTTACCGCCTACATGTGCTTTTTATGTGATTAATATATAGTGGGAACTGATCAGTGATGAACATTGAAATATTTTGCATTCTTACAGGCACATACAAACCTAGAATCCGATGCTATGACACTTACCAGTTGTCTCTGAAGTTCGAGAGGTGCCTGGACTCTGATGGTAAGCGCTATAATAATCTGATGTCACCGGCTCAGATCTGCACATGCTCCATTTGATAACTGCTAGTGTCATTGGTTTTGGGTGATGGTCTCTGTAATAAAAGCCTAGTGCACTGGATAACAGTAACACTGATTAATATTTAATTAGACTGTCCACACACAACCTGAGCTTCCATAATGTGCTGCTGATTACATAACACAACAGATGATCGTTAAAGCTGCTGCTTGATGATGACGACATTGGTTTTATTCCCTTCACAGTGGTGGCATTTGACATCCTATCAGACGACTACTCTAAGGTAAACCCAAATGGTCTTTATATGCCTGTGTGTCTCTTTCTGTGTGTCTGCTGTTTATGTGATTGTTGGCATTACTTGTCCAGAGACCAGAGACATTCCTTTAAAAGTCTTAAATTGTCTTAAAATCGGCTTTACACGGACGTTTTATCTAAATTTTAGTAATATCTAAAAATATCTAAAATGTTATAACACAAGTCTTAATTACCATTTAGTGACAGAATATAGTGATATGTAGGGCTGGGATAAACGATTATTTTTTAAACGATTAATCTAGCGATTATTTTTTCGATGCATCGATTAATCTAACGATTAATTTTTCCTGTCCGATTCGGTTACGATTCGATTCGATTACCGATTATCTCCCCATTAATTGCCTAATAGCAATTTATACATGTTGATTTAATTATCTGAATGAAAAAACAAATTCCTTAACATTGCAATATATGTTTATTGCTCTTAAAATTCCAAAGTAAGACTATACAAGAGCAATGCATTCAATAAAACCTTGAAAACATAAAGTAGGCTACACACACACACACACACACACACACACACACACACACACACACACACACACACACACACACACAAATAAATAAGTATTAACCTACAACAAAGAAACCTATTATACGATTTTTCTATGTATGCAACTCAGCCTACAGGCTATGTCCATCGATTAAATATCAACAAGTTGGTTAATCAAATCTGGGGACACACTGCAAGCGTGAGCGTCTCGGCTGCGTGGCGTGTCCGTTTTTGTTTCGGCTCCCATGTAAACAGGTTGGAGTTTGCACACTGCCTGTGACGCGCGGAAAACGCGTGCATGCTGGAAATAGAAGAGCGCCTATTTTTCACGTGTGTTGGGAGCGTCTCCAGGCAAAATAGAATAGGAAAAGATGTTTATATATCATCTTGACACGAATACATATTATTAAATTACATTTTCATGTTTGAAAGTCTGTAGGTTTACATAAATGCAGATATAGGCCTAATTGTAATAATAAAAAACGTCAATTATCGATTTTGAAATATTGCAACTGTCAATACAGAAAAAAATATTCTGTAGCCTATTTTGCCGTCAATACCATAGATATGTGGCGACTCCCGACGTTTTCTTTGCTGTATCAGTAGGCTATTTATGTTTAACATTAGGAATAGGGCTTCCCTCCGCATCAATAGCAGCAGCAGCGTCGCGTCAGACACGCTTCTAGTGAGCAAAGGCAGAGAAAACGCCACGCAGCCCCGTGGCTGACCCGCAACAGAAAGGCCACGCGCATCCGCGGCATGACAGTGAAAACAGTTACATGTAGAGTGCATTATGGGCGCCAATATTCCGTTTAAAACCGGAATAGTCCTGGGATGAAACTGCTCACTTAGAGGATGGATACCCTCGGTCACATCAGCGCGATTAGACATTGAACATTTTAAATTTAAAACAGCTTATTATGTAGGTAACGTAGCCAATGTGTCCGATGCTTTCACTTGATGCAAACGTTTGTTTTTGTGATTAAAACACATCAAATATTACCAAAACATCTGTCTTCCTGTGTGCAGAAATTTGTTTATGTAGCCGTGACAACAAAACGCGTGCGCGCATGCCTGTGATGCTCCGTGCGCACCGCGCGCCAACCCCATAGACTGTGGCCAACCCGCAAGCCTTGCACTTCTGAAAGTCTGAGGAGCCACTCGTGTTGCTACCATAGATATACATAATAAATAATATACTTAATTACATAATATACTTTATTATGTACATCTATGGTTGCTACTACTCTCCGGCGCCGCCATCTTTATTTTGAGTCTGACGAATCGACGCGCATATTTTGCGTCGACGTATTTTTTGTCCCAGCCCTAGTGATATGGTTTAATGTACTTAAGAACTTAAGCTTAAGAACTTTCAAAAAAGGAAAAAATATAATTATAAATATTATATAAATTATATGGATGTGAAACAATGAAATGATCCCAAAAAAGTTAGTTTTTACATAATATAGGCTGTTTGTGTACTGTCTATAATTGTGTATATTTGAACACACCCACACGTGAGAAATTTGAAAACACATATTTAAGTTATATTTGCATGTGTATATACTATTTATATTATATATAAATATTAAAAAGATATAATAATAATAATAATAGATTTTATTTATAATGCACTTTTCATTCCGAAGAATCTCAAAGTGCAACAAGAGGGGGGGGGGATAACAAAACAAAACAAAAAAAGAATAACAAGTAAAAAATATAGAATACTACAAACAATCAACCAACACAGAAAACAGAACAGAAACAGAGCTGATGGTGAACAGAAACAGAGCTGATGGTGAACAGAAACAGAGCTGATGGTGAACAGAAACAGAGCTGATGGTGAACAGAAACAGAGCTGATGGTGAACAGAAACAGAGCTGATGGTGAACAGAAACAGAGCTGATGGTGAACAGAAACAGAGCTGATGGTGAACAGAAACAGAGCTGATGGTGAACAGAAACAGAGCTGATGGTGAACAGAAACAGAGCTGATGGTGAACAGAAACAGAGCTGATGGTGAACAGAAACAGAGCTGATGGTGAACAGAAACAGAGCTGATGGTGAACAGAAACAGAGCTGATGGTATACAGAAACAGAGCTGATGGTGAACAGAAACAGAGCTGATGGTGAACAGAAAACAGAGCTGATGGTGAACAGAAACAGAGCTGATGGTGAACAGAAACAGAGCTGATGGTGAACAGAAACAGAGCTGATGGTGAACAGAAACAGAGCTGATGGTGAACAGAAAACAGAGCTGATGGTGAACAGAAACAGAGCTGATGGTGAACAGAAAACAGCTGATGGTAAACAGAAACAGAGCTGATGGTGAACAGAAACAGAGCTGATGGTGGAAGTCTCTGTTAGCTCCGCAGCACACTGTGGTCCACTCCATGTTTCAGATTTTTCCCAGCGGCAGTGTCCCGATGACATCGTTGAGGCACAACAGCTGAAGACCAGATGATGGGTCTTCATGACAATTCAAACGATGGGGATCGCCGCAGCACCATGCAGGAGGCAGAACATTTTTCCGGGCACTTCTGTGGACACACCGGGGTCGGCGCAGAAGTCCAAGCCGCTCCACGGCCGCAATGCAGGACGGAACAGTGGCGCAGCCGAGAAGCGGAACATCCCAACATCATGCCGGACGCCGATGACGATGGCACGGATGACGCTAGCCCGGTGCAAACTTCAGCCACCATGCAGCTCAAGCCTGAGGGAGACCACCAGTGAGCAGTCGCGGTGAGAAACATCAAATGTCCTCCAAACCAGAACCAACCGCAGCAATTCAAACATAAACATTAGAGAAGCGGTGGAAAACGGCGAAACGACGAACAACGTCCTCTCAGTGGCTGCCAGCAATCAGCAACAGCCCCAATTGTAGCTCTGACTGTTAGACTAGTCACAAACATAAGGAAATAAAATAAAATCTAAATCTAATAGTACATTAACATGATTTGTGGGTGGAGAAGCGGCGAACAGACAACGCCAGCGTCCTCTCCCCCCATATACATACATACATACATGCGTGTGTGTGTGTGTGTGCGTTTATGCAAAATGATTATACACAATACACACATATATTATATAAACACAAACTTTTATTTTGGATTAATCATTTGACGGCACTATTAAAGGTGCCCAATAACAGGGGTCTCCAACACGTCGCTCGAGAGCTACCAGTAGCTCGTGGCCTGATTGGAGGTAGCTCGCCAAGACGTATGTCAGAATATATACTAGTGTCTGTGAATATTAAACTGCAAATTACTATTTAAATATTACTCCTGCAAATTCTGCGCAGATGTGAGGGCGCGGCAGTGCACAGACACACACTCGCGTGTCTCTGCCGTGTGCCGCTATGAGGACACACGGACGCATAAACTGTCACTTTATGAGAATTTAACTTTTCGTTTAAGTAAGCTGTCATATGAACACAGACACTCAAAGGTCTTCATGGCCATCATAATAAAAGTTTGGTTTAACATGAAGTTTAACGTGGAGAAATTGACAGAATATATAAGGCTACTGTTGCAGCCTATACAGTAGATGTAACTACATCTCTATGTAATAATAATACGTGTCTACTAATAATAATAATTATGCCTAGATGGTTGCAAATTTTGGGGGCGTGCATATAAATGATCCCCAACGCTTGCGTCACGGTTGGGTTTATGTTGAGAAGCACTTATTTTTCTGTGTTGTTTTTGATTCACGAGATTTACATAAGAAGGAGGAGGCAATGGTGTTTGAGACTCACAGTGATGTCCATGTACTGAACTCTTATTATTTCACCATGGCAAAGTTAATTAAATTCATTCTAGGGCACCTTTTAAATCTAATGTGATTTCAGATGAATCCATTTAGTCTTTATTTTTTGTCTCATAGCTGGTGTTTCTGCATATGGACCGCCATGTGGAGTTCCACTCCCAGCACGGTCATTACTATAAGACCCGCATCCCGAAGTTTGGCCGAGATTTCTCCTACCACTACCCTTCCTGTGATCTCTACTTTGTTGGTGCCAGGTAAGAGGACACAATGAAAACTGAGCCTATTCACTACAAGAGTAAATACACAGTTGTGGTCAGAATTTTTGGCCCCCTTGGTAAATATGATAAAAAAATGGCTGTGGATATAAATCTGCATTGTTTATCCTTTTGATCTTTCATTAAAAAAAAACAAGTAAAAGAATTGAAAGTGGGAGAAATTTTATTATGAAATAAATGCTTCTTTAAAAGACAGACACAATTATTGGCACTCCTAATTTTTTATGAGTTAAATATCTCAAGTATATTCCCATTGATATATATTTTTTTAGCTATATAAATATTGTCAGCAGTATAAATATGAGGAAACACAAAGGCCAAACTCCCTTAATCATCATCACAATCAGTAAAACCAAAACAAAATAGCTAAAGTATTGAACATCCCCATTTCCAACATCAGGGCAATAATTAAAAAGTTCCAATCAACTTAAACATGTTATGAATCTGTCTGGAAGAGGACGTGTGTCTATATCATCCTAATGCACAAGAGGAGGAGAGTTTGAGTGCACAAAGACTCTCCAAGGATTAGTGTTAATTTTTTCACCTATTTTTAATTTAGTCTTAGTCTTGAGCTAAATGTCCTTGTTAGTTTTAGTCATATTTAGTCATTTACGTATCTTTTTTATTTAGTCAAGTTTTTGTCGACTAAAAGTCTTGTCATTTTAGTCTAGTTTTAGTCAAAAGCCAACTCATGGTATCTTAGTCGACTAAAAGTCACGTCATTTCTCGCAAACATTTTAGTCTTTTTTTTTTACATCAATTATTCTGAGATTATTTCTAATACCATTTCAGTCAAATAGTGTTTCACACATCTCAAATATTGGTTAAATGTTTTAACACTCGATGGCACCGTGTTGAATGTGAAGAGGGGGATTGCCATGTTAAACTTGGACTAAATTGGCCACCGTAGGAGTTAAAACAAAATTAGAATTGAGAGGAACAGAAACTATTATTCACTGGATGGTCATCATATACCCTTTTACCGCTAGATGGGGGAAAATATCACTCAGTGTAGCTTTAATATTCACTTGTGTGTGCTTATATAAGTATAATAAAATACAAATATTAGGATGCAAGGTATTAATGTTTTAATTTCACATTTAAGGAAATCTAGTCTAGATACATGTAATGTATATTTATTTATTAAAGAGCCATAGAGGCACCAAGTGGGTAAACCAAGGAATTACAAATGAAAGTTATTATATTTCCAGCCACAAAATGACTTTAAGGCCCTGTCCACACGAACACGGGTATTTTCAAAACCACAGCTTTTTCTACGTGGTTTGGCTGTTCGTCCACACGCAAACGCTGTATCCGGTTACTAAAACCAGACTTTTTTGAAAACTCCGGCCAGGGTGAAGATTTTTAGAAACTCCGGTTACAGCGTTGTCGTGTAGATGGTGAAACCGGAGATTTCGTTTTTTTAAATTGAAGTGCGCGCCGTTCTCTCCTTTGTTTGACGTCAGATTTTCCACATCTCCTTTTGATTTACGTGAGTCGATTCTATGCGGTGGACTCCACTAACAGCGCTTATCACACGTATATACTACAGATGTTCAGTTATTTCATTGTATTGCAGAACAAAGGCGCCAGAATGCAATAATACAAAATAGTAAAGTAAGTGTGTGAAGCTATACAGTCCACTTCGGCCCTGCAACTGTGTCAGTTACCTGTCACTGAGTCCAAAGCAAAGGAACTTGTAGAAGGGTTTTAGTTGAGCCCATGGCATCCCTCAGTCAGTGCAATGTGCATCGGTGCAGTGAATGGGACCCATGTGGAAATCAGGCAGCCAATCATAGCGTAGTTTTGCGTTCTCATGTGGACAGAATTTTTTTTAAAACCGTGCTTGTGTGGACGCGATTGTTTTTTTAAAACGGAGGAGGAAAAACTCCGGTAATAAAAATACCCGTGTACGTGTGGACTAGGCCTAAATTTGCCTCTTTGCATAGGAATTCTCTATTTTAACCTTAAACACTACACAATAATATAAATATATTAGAAAAGAAAATATTTTAAGTGCTCATTAATGGACCATAATTATTGCACAAATAGTTTTTACTACTGAAATATCTCCCTAAAATGTTCATTACTGTACTGTTTACCTGTATTATAGTGAAGCTGTTGTCTATTCAATGTATTGACAGCGATGGTTTGTGTGGAACTATTGAGAGGTCCGTGACCGCGCGCGCCGCAGAAAGATGAACGCAACTCTGTTATTCAAAGGCTCTGGCTTTAACTGTTCTGCCACATTAAGTGCACCAAAACGCTATATATTGTTTGAATTTCGTATTACTTGGCCAGAATGAGCGCGTGAGTCAGAGCCTGAATGCGTGTGCCTCACGCGTTTTCTGTGCTTCATGTATTTTCGTGTTTTCGCCACAGGATGGCAGCGACAAGAGACTGAGGGCACGTCTCAATCAGCTTCCTAGTTTGGTAGTGAGGGCACTGATGAAGGAATCAGCCCATTGCCTTATGTCCTAACCAGTGCCCTGACTAGTGGACTAGGGATCTGTTCAGGTCTCGCCCCAAGACGAGACCTGAACTTGAGCAACAGGGCGAACTCATTCGGAATATTTTCAAAGCATTTCCGCTCTGGTCTCTTGATGAAAAAGTAGAGACGATTGTTTGACGAAAATGAAGAGAGATTTTATCTTAGTTTGTATTTTATGCAAAACATTTTAGTCTCGTCCTTTTTCATCAACAATGATGCATGTTAATTTAGTTAAGTCAGCGTTTTTGGACATTGGTGCAGTCTCATCATTGTCTCGTCTTAGTCCTTGAAAAAAAGGTCGTTGACGAACATATTTAGTCTCGTCTCGTCTGAAAAAATAATTAACACTACCAAGGATCTCAGAATCGTAGAGAATGGTTGAGTCTTGGGCTCAGAAAGCCTAAAAAACAAAAAAATATATTAAACCGCACCCACATCACCACATCCGCTCACTCATCCAGAAACAAACTCCAGCAAGAGCGTCCTGGCCAAGAGTGACCGTTGAATCTGATCTAAAGAGATTCTGTGTGGGGGAATGATCTCTGATCTCCAAACTCATCAGGCATTATAGGAGAAGACTCAGAGCTGTTATCTTGGGAAAAAGACGTTGAAAATAGTATTTAATAAAACAGTGCTAATAATTATGTCCAGCCTGTTACATTTATTTTATAAAGAGATTTTCCCCACATTTTACATAGTTTTACTTCAATGAAAGGTTATATTGTGTAAAAGATGAGAAATAAAACTCTGCAGATTCATTTTTACAGCCATCTTTGATCGTATTTACCAGGAGTGCCAATAATTCTGACCACAACAGTATTGTTGTCCTTATGCTGAATATATTCATTTTTATTATATGTTTGTCTGGAAATTATGATTGGTCAAAGGTGGCTTCCTGCATGGCTGTGCTAGTTCGTAAAGTTTAATTTCTTTACATTTCATTCTGCACACTTTTTATTTTCACATAAAATAATGTCAACATTTACTGCTGTTCAAAAGCTAGTAAGGAATTAGAAGATTATTTATTTATTTATTTGTCAATTTTTTTAAGACCACTTTTATTCAACAAGGCATTACATCGATCAAAAGTGGCAGTAAAGGCATATATAATGTTACAAATTATTTCTATTTCAAATGAATGCTGTTCACAGTATTACAGTTTTTACTGTATTTTTGATCAAATAATAATAATTCATTACATTTATATAGCACTTTTCTAGACACCCAAAGCGCTTTGCATATAGAAGGGGGGAATCTCCTCAGGCACCACCAATGTGCAGCATCATCTGGATGATGCGACGGCAGCCATTTTGCGCCAGAACGCTCACCGCACACCAGCTGATTGGTGGAGAGAAGACAAATAAATGCATCCTTGTTGAGAAAAAGAGACTGTCTTTCAAGAACATTAAATATCTTATGACCAGTAGTGTAATATTTCATATCCATTACATAGTTGTGTAATAAATGCTCAAGCTATGATGCTATTACTTAATAGTACATGAATGCATTAAAGCAAGGGAAATCTTTATAATCAGATGACTTGCATGAGATGGTTGAAATATCTGTTGCATGGTGAGTTGTAGGCTGATATGCTTTAGAGCGAATGACGTTTGTTGTTTCAAGATACAAATCTGTCCGTCTGACATGAATGCAAGTGAACGGCCGGAGTGCTTTTTCAGTTCATTTCAGCATGAATGGACCTTTTATCTTGGTTTCACTTTGACTTTTTATTGCATTTTTGTTATTAAACGACCTTTAGAGCCATTACAAAATTATCCAAATGATAAACATACATAGGGCTCTATGCAAATCCCCTTTAACTCATTTGTCCTCTCTTGTTTCTGAATGCAATGCATGTGCAGCTCAGAGATCTTCAGACTGAATCTTGAACAGGGCAGATTCCTGAACTCCTTACAGACGGATGCTGCGTAAGTATCTGAGCACCAGAGGGCGCTCTTCGACTCTATAATACTCCATAATAGTTTGAGATGTGTCATAGAGACCTCCGGTAATACCATTAGTTATAGAGTTTTTGAGGATAATTAATGGTATATCACCTAAGCTTTTACATCTTATTAAATCATCCTTACAATACACAACATTAAAGGAAAAAACTCAGAGTAAACAAAACTCAGTTTAATTATAGGTGGAGTTTGTTGCATAATAATTGCTATAATATTCATATAAGAAGAATTTTAATCTCTACGAGTAGTATTGCTCCTAAATCATTTGTTTTTTTGGAAACAGGTTTATCCTTCTTTATGTTTGGGTAATATATGGTCTGCTCATAAAAATTTTGTAATACCAAATAAGATTAAAGAAATTCTTCAAAATCTTTACCCTTGCAAGTTATTTTTTATCTAAGTTTATGGATATTCAACCTGAATGTTCTTTTTGTGGATCTGAAAATGAATCTGTTACTCATTTGTTTTTATATGTCCCATCACAATATCATTTTGGACAGATATTTTGATTTTTACATCCTTTAGTACCCTTTTTGATATTACAGAAGAAATGGTCTTATTTCTGCTTTCTATCACTGGATCTGTTCCTTTAGAAAATGCAGTCCAAATCCTGTGCATGCTTGGAAAAGGCCATATCCACAAGTCTAAATGTACAGCTTCAAAAGCAAAGTGTTTTTTATTTTGCTCTGAATTAAAAGGTTTTGCAGATTCCCTATTTAAATTGAAAAGAAACAAAAAAGCGATTAACACATTACAGATATTAAATAAGATCATAAATTCTCCTGTGAATAGAGATGCATTGTCTTGATGAGCTATTTTATCCCCCCAACTACATAACAAAAAAAGAAAAGAAAAGTATTTGTCTTTATTTTAATGTTTTTTTTTTTTCTCATACTATTATTATTTTATGTATCATATGTGTCCCTTGTTCCAAGTTAACTGTTCTTAAATTCATCTTTCAATCTATGTTGGTGGATTGTTATATGCTAATTTGTTAATTTGCTGTTTCTTTAATTTTTTTAGATTTAATAAAATAAAATAAAAAAAATTTTTGAGATGTTTCACTACAGGGTATGATAAACTGCCAAACACTATTTGTGTATGATTTGTAAATAATAATAAATAATTGGTTTGTAACGCATTTTATAATAAGCAAAATCTCAAAGTGCTACAGATTTAAAACAATCAACAACAAAATAAATAAATATTTCATGTCTTCACAGAGAAATCAATGTGTGCGACATCAACCCCGTTCATCACTTGTTTGCCGCGGGAACATTAGAGGTATGTGTTTCTGTCAGTAGGCCTGGTGTGTGTGTGTGTTGCTGTGTATCAATGAGTGTGTGTGTGTGTGTTTGTGAAGGGCAGAGTGGACTGCTGGGATCCTCGGGTCAGGGGTCGCGTGGGTGTTTTGGACTGCGCTCTCAGCAGCATCACTGACGCCACTGAGTAAGTTTCATTCATCTCTGTTATTCTCATGAAGCTCTTACAGAAATAGTTCAGCGATCATCCAAGAATGAATCATTTGTCATTGATTGTTTACTTGTCTTTCTGTACTCGTATGATTATGTTTTTCTGGCGACTTGTAAGAAGAGTTGTTCAATGAAAATGAGTTGTGGAACAAGCTGTTAAAGATGATCAGTGAATAAGGTTCAATCTGTATATATGCCTTCAGAAGACCTGAGATTGCAGTAAATATACAGTGCTGGTCAAAAGATTGAAATAAATTAAACATTTTATGTTTTTGAAAGAACAAATCTCTTCTGGTCACCTCGGCTGGATTTATTTGATTAATAATACCAGAAAATCAGTAATATGGTAGATTATTACAATTTAACTCTTTCCCCGCCAGCGTTCTTTTTTTAAAGTTGCCTGCCACTGCCAGGGTTTTTGACAATTTTTTTCAAAATGTAATAGCCCATTGGATATTTAGTTTAATGAATATCTGAGCATGCAATATATCAAACTCAACAGCTTACCCTTTTCTTTTTCAAAAAAATAAAAATAAAGTTTTATTATTAACTGTTATAATAAAAATAAAAAAACATTTTGAACAAAAATCTGTGAAAATCATGTTTTTGTGAGACTGTTTCCTGATCAGATTCAGAGCAATGATCAAACACAGAGGGAGGAGATCGAGTCCATTAACACCCCTAATGCTTCAGTACTGTAGATCGTCCTGGGTTAACATTTCATTCAGTAACATTGGATAGTTTTGATTCAGATGCTGCTTAAAAGGGGGGTGAACTCCTGTTTCATGCATACTGAGCTTTTTACACTGTTAAAGACTTGGATTCCCATCCTAAACATAGACAAAGTTGTAAAAACTAATGTTGGACGTTTGATGGAGTATTTCTGTGTCAAAAATACTCCTTCTGGTTTCTCACAAGTTTCGGAGAATTTTTTTCGAGTATGGGTCTACTTGACGTTAATAGAACAGAAGGTCCTTGTATGGGCCGTACGGGCTCTTCTCCCGGTAGGGTGCGCGCGCGCGTGACTAGAGCGAGAGAGGAAATGCACGCCCGGAAACACTCGCTCAGATGCAGATCCAGTCGATCCAGGTGCCCACTCCACTTTATTCCTATGGGTGACGTCGAGCGACTTCAACGCTTCAGCACAGCATTCCGGGAAGGCAGCGCTGCATTTGAACCGATTTGAACGCAGAAATGACGGGAAGCTTCACAACACCGCTTCAGTCGCGTCTCAAAGTGGATTTCCACGCCACTGCTGTCACAGGACTTCACCAGATCATATCAAAGAAGTGTGTTTTTGACGGAGCGGTCCCAGCGATAAAGGTTCGGTCCTGTTTCGGAAGCAGCCGGTGAGTAAATCTGCTTCAAATGTCTCTGCTTTTGGCTACCTTCGCATGAGTAAACATCAGTAAACAACACGATCGCGTGCTTCGTCTTTCAAATGCACGGTTACTCCATTGCTGTTCTCTGTACAACGTTACACTAGTCTGACGTGCAAAACCGTTTTGCTTGCTACCTCTAAGGTCTAGTCGCATACAATAGTCCATAAACCGAATCATGTCCTCATAAAATGCTAATAGAGACACACAAATGTTGACAAGCCACTAAATACAGTCCATACCACAGAGACGGACGTCCTGATGTTGCTGTTTCTCCTGTTCAATTTATTTCTGCCTCAGATTTGATTCTGGATCATATCTATTAGCTGAGATCGATAGCCATGGGTTTCTCCACGCTTGAGGACGTCACCCCTTTGTTCGCGATCGTCATTCTTTAGCTCCGCCCACTCGATACGCCTCCAGGCGCTCGGTTTTTTCCGGAAAGACTCGGTACAGCCCATATTTCTTTTATAAATATGATAAAACTAAAGACTTTTCGGAGATATGAAGGATGCAATACTACTCTATAAGTACTCAAGATTGACATGAGATTGACTGAAACTGAGTGTTTCACCCCCCCTTTAATGATGATGATCACATTAATTTACATATGCATCTGATTACATAATATCACTTGTTTAACTGCATCTTACTCGCGTGTGTTTTGATCAGGAGATTCAGTACTCATTCAGGGGATGTGTAATAGCGCCCCCTAGAGTCTAACAGTGAAAACACGGAAACCTGGAAAATTCAGTTTTTGGCATTGAAGTGTTTTCTCACAAATAATGGAAAATTCTGTGTTTGGCGGGGAAAGATTTAAGCCCAGATATTATTATCTGTTATCAGTCAAGTGACTTTAGTAATATGCGGCTGATTCTCTTATTTCCTGTGTTTGAAGGGTGGAAGGTCTTCCTTCCGTCAGCGCTCTGAAGTTCAACGGCTCTCTGGGCATGGCGGTGGGCACCAGCACTGGACAGGTCATTACTCTTTTAACCCTCACATATAGGCTCTGTTTACACCTGGTATTAAGATGTGTTTTTGTCGATTAGATCACAAGTTGACGACACTAAATACAAGTGGAAATTTCATATAAATCACAAGTGGGTCTTAAAGGGTTAGTTTACCCGAAAATGAAATTGATGTCATTAATGACTCCCCCTAATGTCGTTCCACACCCGTGAGACCTCCGTTCATCTTCAGACACAGTTTAAGATATTTTATATTTAGTCCGAGAGCGTATCTAAGTGTATGCACACTATACTGTCCATGTCCAGAAAGGAAATAAAAATCATCACAGTAGTCCATATGAGACATCAGTGGGTTAATTAGTCTCTTGAAGCATCGAAAATACATTTGGGTCCAAAAATAACAAAAACTACGACTTTATTCAGCATTGTCTTCTCTCCTGCGTTGTTTTCAATCCTCAAATATATATATATGATGTATATATCTTCCTATTTTTTAACAGATTTAAATAATTAAATAAAAATTAGGTTATTTTCCTATTATTAAATTAGATATGCATTTATTCTTATTATACCAAGCATATGACATTTTATTTATAACATACAATCATGTTAGTGACCACGTGAGAAGCACGCTCCCAGGTGTGCACAATCAGAAAACTCGCTGCTCCGCGGCGAATAAATCTCCATCAGAATGCATGAGTTTTATCACTGAGGTGGCAAGCAAATGTATTTTTACAGACTTCCATGTGAGAAACAATTACCGTTCGAAAAGAGCTTAAAACTGTTCAATCACTTCCAGGGCTAGTGGAAAACACATTTGACCGGATTGGTTTCGTAGTGCAAACGCTCGAGGCATTGTGGTCGAATGTGTTTGAGCAGCCACAAAAGATGCCAACTCTCCACCTACTGACTTAACACATAAACATAATGGGATGTGCGCTAGCCAGACGGGATTTAAACTTTGTCGGCTGGAGTTTGTTTTGAAGACGAAAAAATGTACCAAGCACAAGTTCTCCATTCCTGATTTCTAACACACACTCACAGCGTTTGATCTTGTGGCTGTCAGAGCAGAAACTAAAGCTCATGCTCTCTGTATATTTTACTGTCGTCTTCGATTACATTCATATGTAAATTGCGTGAGCATATTTTATCCATTCGATTGGAAAAAAGAGCACACATTTAGATAGACCCTCCCCTCGAAGAAGTCAGGACAGAAGTGGTTGAAAGTGGACAAAAGAGGCGGATTAAAACACCCGGTGTAAATGAGAATGTCTCTCTCGTCTACTTGTGATCAACCAAAACGCATCTTAACACCAGGTGTAAACAGAGCCTCAAAATGTGCCCTGTAAAATCAAAATCGAGCCTTTATATTCTAGTGCTGAATGTTTAGCTGTGCTCGTTTTGACTCGGAGTTGTGATGCGCTTTCAGATTCTCGTCTATGATCTCCGTTCTTCACGTCCTCTGCTAGTTAAAGATCATTACTATGGACTGCCCATCAAATCCCTTAACTTCCACGACCCGCTGAACCTGGTGCTCTCCGCCGACTCCAACATCATCAAGATGTGGCACAAAGACAATGTAAGGCCGGCTTTGCTGGTGTATTTCTTTATCCAGACATTCAGCATGGATCCTTTATTGGAAAAACATCAAATGTGTAACTTTTTTTCCCCGTCTTGATTTCAGGGAACAGTATTTTCTTCCATCGAACCACAGGCCAACATCAATGATGTCTGTCTCTACCCCGGCTCTGGTTAGTTAACACAAATAGAACTGAAGTTCAACCACAATAAGATACTAGTTCATTTCTAACTGACCTCATGAAACCTAAATTGGAGTTTTGTGGCGTTTCGTCCTTGTGTGTTTGATCGAAGGTCATTAATACGCTGCTGGAGGCTGCCAACATACACTTTGTAGAAGAAATATATATTTAAAAGTTGCAGTTTCTCTCTTACTGGAAAACAGACCAAAATGATTGATCTCAACTTGCTCACAGGGGCGCGTGCACGCTTTTAGTTTCTGTCCAATCAGATGCTCTCCAGAATGAGTGTCTCTGTTTGTCTTGAATGAAGGACTATTAGAAAAACACCTCTGACTGTATCCCGCTCCAGTGTCCTGTTTTAAAATGAAATATAATAGTCAGCCGCATTATCACTGCAGGGTGATCTGGATCTAAAGGGGGTCTCGTGTCATCCTGAAGGATTTATTTAGCAGTCAGCATGACAAATTAATAAATATACGACAAATGACAAATTAATAAATATATGGGAAGTATTGATTTAAGTTTTTTTTATTAAATATTTTTAAATGTTAGAAGAAAGACAGTGTTGCATAAAACTAGCAGACCTACACTTAACGTTCAAGAGTTTGTTTGTTTTTAGCTGAAATAATACTTTTATTCAGCAGGGACGCATTAAATTGATGATGAATCTGATACATACATTGTTACAAATGATTTCTATTTCAAATAAATGCTACTCTTTTAAACTTTCCAAATACCAAGGTTTCCAGAAAAAAAATGTGAAGCAGCACAACTGCTTAAATAACATTTAATAATAATAATAATAATCACAAATGTTTCTTGAGTATATCAGAATGATTTCTGTACGATCATGTGATGTTGAAGCATGGAGTAATAATGCTAAAAATTCATCTTTGATCACAGGAATAAATTGCATTTCACTATATGTTTACTATATGTTATTTTACCTTTTTATAATTTCACAATATTGCAGTTATTTTGTATTTTTGATCAAATAAATGCAGCCTTGGTGAGCAAAAGAAACTTGTTTCAAAAACATGAAACATTTTGACAAATTCTGTTAATAAAGTTTTTTTTATGTTTTTGAAATGTGTCATTAATGTGATCAAAAATACAAAATAACTAATATTGCGAAATTTTATTAAAATGTAAAATAACCGTTTTCTATGAGAATATCTTTTAAATTGTAATGTATGTCTGTGATTAAAGTAGAATTTATCATCATTACTCCACTCTTCACTGTAGACGTGCCGATTTTCGATAATGCGATTTATCACGATAATGAACATGCACAATATTGTTATCGTGGGCACTTTAAAATATCATAAATAATAATTTATTAACAATTTATCATTTTTTTATAATGCACTCAAGAATACTTTGGCCATCAACCGTATAAATGCTCAACACCGCTGTATTCTGTGTCAAAGGGACACGCACGGGCTCAGGTGTAAATGAGAAGCTAATGAACGAGTGAAGGAGACACGCCGCTCACTGACAGCAGAGGGCGCTGATGAACTGCAGAATGCAGTGGTTACCCCGGAAACCCGCAAACACACAAAAACTGCGTAGTTTTTAAAACAGCCATTCGTTTTTTGTAATCTCAATGTTGTGAATCACAGCACCAAATACTTAATACTTAAAGACTTAATAGGCTATTTATTTTCAAACTTAAACATTTTTATGTTTTAATCTGGACTACAACATGCCCTAATGATTAGAACTGTTCTAATTATTTGTTATTGTTCAGTAAAACTTTGAGATACGACTTCATTAGTTAACATGTTATGTTATGTTAACATGTTAGTTATGTTATGTTATTCATTATTACCAAACTGACAATGAAAATACTTATAAAGAATTAATCATTCTAAGTAATGTTAATTTCTTAGTTACTGTTTAATAACATTAAAATCAAAATAACTTTTTTAATGGACCTAAGATAAAACTAACAATGATCAGTATTTCTTAAATGTAGCTACTGCTCAATCTTAGTTAATGCATTAACTAATGAGCCCTTATTGTAATTTGTAAGCCTACCTGTTGTTCTTTATAGCCTAATTCTTTTGCACTTTAATCTGTTTGAAAATTGTACTTTTACAGCTCTGTAAAAAATCAAGAGACCACTTAACATTGATTTCTCAATGAATGGTCTCTTTAATTTTTTCCAGAGCTGTATATATTTTTGGTGCATTATTGTATTTAAACATTCAGTTATTTTTGTTCTTACAAAAATAGTTCATAAAGCTGTTATGCTATGGCAACACTTTTTTTGCAACTTATTTCAATATCGTGATAATACCGTATATCGTGATAAAACTTCAGCAATTAATCGCAACATGAAAAATTGATATCGGCACATGCCTACTTGAGAGTCACATGATCCTTCACAAATCATTCTGATATTCTCAAAAACATTTATGATTATCACTGTTGAAAAAATTAAACACTTTTTTGTAGGATTCTTTGATGAATAGAAAGTTTAAAAGAACAGTATTTATCTGAAACAGAAAGCTTTTGCAACATTACTAGTACTACTGTTCAAAGGGTTAAGAACTTAAAGAAATTAATACATTTATCCAGCAAGGATGCATTTAATTGATCAAAGGTGACAGTAAAGACATTTATAATGTTACAAAAGATTATATTTAAAATAAATGCGGTTCTTTTGAACTTTCTATTCATCAAATAATCCTGCATTTTTTACTTAACTTAAATCTTTTCAACATTGATCATAATCATAAATGTTTGTTGATTATCAATTCATCATAGAATGATTTCTGAAGGATCACGTGACACTGAATACTGGAGTAATGATGCTGAAAATTCAGATTTAAATCACAGAAATAAATTACATTTTACAGTGTTTTCACTTAGTAAACAGCTGTATTAAATTTTGTGCAGCCTTGCAGAAGAGACTTCTTCTAAAAACAAAACAAAAAAATATACAAATAAACATCTTAAAACATTACAGTAACTCCTATATAAAATCTATCATTATAATAATATTTCACAATGTGACTCTTTCAGTTTGTTTTTTTACTTTTCAATGCATTTGATCAAAAATATGGTGCTCATAAGAGATTTACTAATCAAAATCTCACTGATCCCAAACGTTTGAACGCTGGTGACCGGTTCATTGTGCTTGCTTTATGCATTATATTAGGCCTGCATACACACACATCAGGAGATTGTTGACATTCTCACGCCTGTGGCCATCAACAGTGTGTGTGTGTGTGTGTGTGTGTGTGTGTGTGTGTGTGTGTGTGTGTGTGTGTGTGTGTGTGTGTGTGTGTGTGTAGGGGTTGTTTCACATGAGTGGTGTTTGTTTCTCTAATTGCTTCTATATGACTCAATTTACAGGTATGCTCTTCACTGCCAATGAAGACCCCAAAATGAACACCTTTTACATTCCTGTAAGTACCAGATGGCGTGACACGAAGTATGATGTGAAACTGAGCCGATGCTTGAAGCACATTTTTTCCCTCATACCTTTATTAGTCATCATGGCACATCCGTGAACGCCTTGTTCTTCCAATTACACCTTGCCCTGTCTTTCTAAGTAAAAGCCAGCCCTCCCAGTGCTTTTATAGTGTTTATAGTTAACAGAGCAGTGGTTGTTAAGGGCAACCCATACATTTCTGAGAAGCTGCGTTCTGTTCCTGCACATTATATAGCTTGAGAGCGCACACACAACACAGTTACAGAAACCACGAACACTAGAGATCTCAAGAAAATCTGATCAGTTGTTCAGCCCTTTGTGAATGCAGATTCCTGTCAAGCAAAACATGGCTTTGAACGTCTAACAGTGAATCTTGTAATGAAATGTCTCATTTCAAACTAAACTCAAACGAAAACAATACAAATCAATAATATTTTACTTAAAGCTACACTGTGTGATATTTTCCCCCATCTAGCGGTGAATAGGTATATGGCCATCCAGAGAATAATAGTTTTTGTTCCTCTCAATTCTGATTTCGTTTTAACTCCTACGGTGGCTGATTTAGTTCAAGATTAACATGGTTATCCCTCTCTTCACATTCAACACGATGCCATCGATTGTTAAAAAGCGAAAGGCGAAGCTTGAATTTATGGGTATGTCCCTCTTTGGCTAATGTACTTTCAAGATGGAGGAGCAACATGGCAACCAGGCATTCGAACCCCTAACCTGTATGTATTTTCAATGGCATATTATAAACTTACGAGAATACTTGTGAAGAATACACCTACATCTTGGATGCCCTGGGGTTCAGCAGATTAACATCACATTTTCATTTTTGGGTGAAGTATCCCTTTAAGCACATAGCAAACGCTCACACAAAATAGCTTTCATTATGGCAACTCTTTTTTTTATTTTTTGCTGTGAAATCTGACCAAATCTGTTGGGTTGATCCTTAATTGTTAAAGATCCTCTTCATAATGTCTGTAAACTGCCATGTTTTGGAAAGCTGTTCCTGATCTACATGAAAAGGATCCTTGTTTGCAATTGACTCACATTTTCTCTGTTGTGTGTGTTTCAGGCTCTCGGTCCGGCTCCACGCTGGTGCTCCTTCATGGATAACCTCACCGAGGAGCTCGAGGAGAACCCAGAGAGCACCATCTATGATGACTACAAGTTTGTCACCCGCAAAGACCTGGAGAACCTTGGTAAGTTAAAGAATCTGTCCTAAGATCACCACAACACCCTAAAACAATTTTTTTTAGATGTTAACAGATATGTAAAGGTTGCACGTCAATGAAAACAATAACACTCGATGGGCCCTATTTTAGCCATCTGAAGCGTAGGGGCACTTAGGGTGTGTCCGAATCCACTTTTGCTAGTTTAAGGACGGAAAAAAAATGGTCGGCACACCAGGCTCATGGTCCAAAAGCGTTGTACTTAGTCTCCTAATGAGTCATGGGTGTGTTTTGCAATAAACCAGGCAGAGTCTCATCTCCCATTCCCTTTAAAAGCCAATTGGGCTCGCGCCATGGTGGATTCGCTATTAAGATGGTGGGAATTTTTGAGCGGAAAGACTGAACGCTTCTCTAAAAGAATCTTTTTATTTTTAATTACAAAAATAAATGCTGCACATTCCTGTGTGAGTAATAAGCAGAGTTGTATGCATGTTGTGCACCCGCTTATAGACACATTATTAACATGCCCTGTGAATAACACAAAAAATACCTGCCCTATTGACTTTAGAGCAGGTTTTTTTGCTGTTGTTTTCAGTTCCTCAAAATAGCAATGCACCAACTATGCGCATGAACACACCTGTTTTCAGACCACCACACCCATGAGCATGAACAGATGGCACGAGTGCATTTGATACTTAAACAACGTGGAGCTGGATGTAAAAATGAAAACTGTGTCGGGCTGAAACTGTAGCAAAACACACTTGCCTTGTGTCACATTGCACGGGGTGTATGATAGGGCCCACAAGGTGTATTTTTAATGGAAAATTGGTCTTTTTCTATATGCGTTAATTCAGTGTTGATTGGCAGCCGTGGCTATAACGTGAGTTTCCGTATCATCAGTTTCTCTATATTATTCATGAGAAAAACGGTAACACTTTATTTTAAGGTTCAGTTATTAACTATTAACTAGTTGCTTATTAGCATGCATATTACTAGGACATTGGCTGTTTATTAGTACTTGTTTATAAGCACATATTAATGCCTTATTCTGCATGACCTTATTCTACATCCCTTAATCCTACCCAATACCTAAACTTAAATACTACAAAAAATACCTTACTAACTATTAATAAGCAGTAAATTAGGATTTTGAGGCAAAAGTCGTCGTTAATAGTGAATATGTGTTCTCCATACTAAAGTTACCAAAAAAAACGTATTGAACCCAATCACTGGATTATTCTGACACACAGAATACAATAATGTAGACCAGAAAATAAAAAAGAATGGGCAAAAAAGTAACTGCCTTTTACTTATTTTTTTTCTCTTCTAATGTTTTAATCAGGATTGACCTATTTTTATTAGAGATTTTATTAGAGATACCAATTGTTTGCATTTTTAGGAGCCTATAACAAACGTACAAAACCAATATGTATTTGTTTTATTTTTGTTTTGGACCATTATAACCACTGAAATACTAAATAATAAAACTAATTTCATATTTAAGAATTCAAAGTATTATTTTTAAAACATTAATCTCATAGCATGATTTATTCAATTGTAATCACAGTACACTATTTAATACAAGCGAGTGGTTTCCAGATTTCCATAATTCCAGATTTCCTCTTCATCTGAAGACACACTGGAATTATGCATCAAGTTATGACACGTTATATGTGAAGTGTGGGGTGCGTCTGCAAAAGTATTTACGATGAGAACGTTCCAGTAGTAGCAAAAGTCAGTCACTGAGACCGATGCAGATACATTATTTGCTACACTGGATGGAGTCAGGCCTGCCGCGGTGATGAGATCCAGTTCAGTGGGTCGATGATGGGAAAACAGCTCAGGAATGCCAGCGTCAGCAGAAAGCGGATCATATGATGTGGTCGGGGGGGTGATGTGGACAGCCAGGCACTTCAGCAGGATTATATAACAGGGGAGAGAGACTAGTTAGAGTTTTTCTGGCCTTGATACCACAATATCTTGTGCGGCATCACAGGAAAAAGTTGTGGGAACTGAAACATTCCCTTCATTTACCAAATTTTGAAAACCTTGATGAAGCAATTCAAATGCTGTTTATCATTTTGACCGATAAAATGCAAGAATGGAACACATCACAAGATCCGATAATGTTGGTTGCGCCTCCTCCTGAACAAATAAGATGTTACTCAGTAAGGTTATTTACATTAGCATTAGCTAAAGTAATGAATGAGCAGCATTTATTAATCATGTTGAAGGGTTAGTTCACAATAAATGAGTACATTCACGCACTCTCGGAAAAAAGGTACAAAAGCTGCCACTGAGGCGGTACCTTTTCAAAAGGTACACTTTTGTACATAAAGGGTAGTTTAGCCAAAAATACTGTCATGACTGACTTCCGTAGTATTATTATTTTTTCCATATTATAAAAGTTAATGGGGCTGTGTCAACTATTTGGTTATCCATATTCTTCAAAATATCATCTTTTGTGTTCAGCAGAAGAAAAAGAAGCTCTTACAGGTTTGGAACAAATTGAAAGAGATTTAATGAGAACATCATTTTCATTTACCCTTTAAAGGTACATATTAGTACCTAAAGTGAACATATTAAGGAACAAAAGTGTACCTTTTGAAATGGTACCGCCCCGGTGACAGCTGGGTTTCCGCAGGAATTTGACCTTTCACAATTGAAGGCCTTAAACATGTCTCAAATTGGATCATAAAGTCTTAAAGTCTGCCAGCATCATGGCATTAAATTAGAGCCCTATGATTTCTGCTATGCAGGAAACATGAACAGAATTGCCGAATCCATTCATAAAAATGGAATTTACTGTAATGCAGAACGTCACGGAATTTGTCAATTTTGGACGAATAAATCAAAAGTAGGTCAGTTCACGTAAAGGGATAGTTTACCAAAAATGACAATCCTTTACTCGCCATTATGTCCGTGCGAACCCGTAAGACTTTCCTTCCTCATATAAAGTTGATCCGATCTCTTCAGAAAATGTGGAATAACGTATGGATTTGTTAGCCAACGTATGGATGGCTTGATTCGTATGGATTCATTTTACGATCTCTTAATGGACTTTCTGAAGCTTCAAAGTGGTAGAGGTTAGACAGAAATCCTTCTCCATTTTATTAAAAATATCTTCATTTGTCTTCTGAAGGTGAGTGAAAGCCAGTAACACTTAATCATTTAAAACCGAATAAATAAAATAATAATACATTTTCATAGGGCCATAAATTTAACTGCAGAATTAATTTGAATGCTTTGCCAGACAATTATGTTCTTCCTCAGGACTTTATTTTCCAGTACTAGGGGTTGCACCGACTAGTCGACTAATCGACCAGTCGACCTTCATGCTCTGCTGTGACGCTTTAAGCTAGACGTCGACTAGTCGCTGCCTATAGAGGATAAGCAATTCCTGACACGCAGGCTCAGTTTTGAACAGTTAAAAATGACAAATAAATGCATACTCCATGAGCTCTCCACAAGACATGTTTGATTACCATCTGGATGCTCAAAATTGATCGGGAGAATGCATGCTTATTGTACACGTAAGTTAATCATCGCGCTTAACTGCGTGCTGCATATTGCAACACACACACATAGCCGATCGAACATCACGCGGAGATCGTGTGCACCTCACACAAAATCATTCAGTAGCGCAGAAATGTATTGTCAACACTGTTCTGTGATTTATCAAAAAAATAGCTTAGAAACTGAAATGTTCTAGCATATATTTCTTGATAACTAAAACTCACAACTTAGGCAGGTAGAATTAATTCACACGCAGTCACTTACTAATGCATTCATATACATGTAATTTTTATTGTGCTACTTTATCTGTATCTTATTCAAAAAGAACAGAAATCTGTGAGAAATATAACGACCATCAAAAGAACTGATACAAAAGCTGTCATGTAGGATCAATAACCTTATGGGCAGTGCTGTGTCATATGCCATATCAGCTGTGCTCTGCACAAGAAGACCCGAGTTCGAGTCTCAGCTTGAGGTTCAGGTTTATTTTATTTTTAATTAATGACATCATCAGCGACTAGTCGACTCGACTTTCATCACATAAATGTCGACTTTAAAAAAAAAATGAAAGTCGTTCAACCCCTATTCAGTACAAATTCAAAACATCCTTGAATTAAGATTTGTTTACTTAACAAGCAAAATTAAGAAATTACGTCTTGATTTCTGAGAAATTGAACAAAATTATGTGAGTTTATGCTTAAAACAAGATTTCTTCTCATACTTAAAGCTATTTTTTTGGTAAAATGAATTAAAAAGTAATGGAGATGTGTGAAATTGTATTCTCAGACTTTGATGTGTCACTAATACAGCTCATTGACAGTTACATTTAGAGAACATATTGACGTGTTGCGTTCCCTTCAATTTATCCCGTACATTTTTACAGCCATCTTTGATCATATTTACCTGGGGTGCCAATAATTCTGACCACAACTGAACTTAATACAGAAAGCAGAGGAGTGTTCATCAGATTAACAATTAATGTTCCACCAACCACACACAAACGTGGTTGGTGTAACATTAAGTGGCGTAATACATCTTCATTTTGATCAATATTGTGTCCTCTTCTGATAGTTTATATTACTTTGATATTTGTGCAATACATCTGGCTTAAGTATCCATGCCAAGAAAAATAAAGTTGATTGGGACTAGCTGAGCAGTGTTCTTTGTAATTGGATGAATTCCTGACACCGTGCTCGTTTCCCCCTCTCTAAGGTCTGACTCATCTGATTGGTTCGGCTCTTCTCAGGGCCTACATGCACGGCTTCTTCATGGACATCAGGCTCTACCACAAGGTGCAGATTTGTGTCTGAGCGTTTGTGCATGTTCTTTAAAAGACATCTTTTAAATGGTTAAAGGATGATATGTGTGTGATTGCTCTGCCCTTCTGTAGGTAAAGACCATGGCGAACCCGTTCGCCTATGAAGAGTACCGCAAGGACAAAATCCGACAGAAGATCGAGGAGTCGAGAACTCAGAGAGTCCAGCTCAAGGTAACACTTGGTGCCATGCTGCACATTTGACTATGTGCTTGTCTGAGCTATGAGTGAATGTGGCAGATGAAAGGATTGACTGAAAGAAAGCTTGTTACAGAAAATGTAACACTGCATCTTACCCTAAAACAAGTCTAATTGTAACCCTATAGTAAGTACATCATTAATTTCCTTTATTTAACCAGGTAAGTCGGTTGAGAACATGTTCTCATTTACAATGACGACCTGGCCAAGAGGCTGCATAAGAAAGCAAGTATAATACGGTAAAAACATAAAATTAGTACAAAAATACAGCATAAACATAACATGTAAAACAAACAATTAACTAAAAAAAAAGGACAGCAATCTTGTATGATAGACCAAATTGGATTCTTAAAGGAGGCTAGTGAAAAAAATGAACTAAGCTTTAAAGTCTGCTGCAAATGATTCCAATCGTAGGCAGCAGAAAACTGAAAAGAATATCGACCAAAAACGGTACAGACTTTACACCGTGTCCTAACAACACGTGACGCGATAAGATTCCAGCAAAAAACACCAGACGCAACGCGACTACAAGATGCAACAAATCAATCAAAAACCCCAGCCAATCAGAACAGCGTGTGGGCGGGCTCTAGCTGCAAGTGCACAGCACCAGAGATTAATTAAGTCTACGTTATCAAATTCACAAATATTACACCATTTAAACTACTAAAATACATACTGAGTTTCTAAAACAATCGTCATAGAATATACTTGTTTGTTGTTCACAGTTTGAACGCTTTTGTTTCAGTGTGTTTAATTTCAAGATCTGAGGTGAAGTATCCATTGCTGCTTTTAGTATGACAATGCTGGGAGCGCTAAATTATATTCAAAGTAACGTTACACAATTTTAACATTAAATAAAGCAAACAAACACTTCCTGAGATTAACATTGCCATGTTTTGTGTTGTTGTTCCAGCTGCAACGTCGCACAAAAATAGAAACCGTTTCTAAAATAGATTCATCGCGTGTCGCCGTCGCCGCTGGTTAGGACAAAAACTAGAATTAACTTGGAAAAGATACCTTTTATCGCGTGTCGCGCCATCGCGGCGCATGTAGTTAGGACACGGTGTGAGGTATACATAAATTAATGAAATTGCTAGAGCGCAGATTACGACTAGTGTTACGAATATTAAGAAGTGATCGTAAATATAATGGTGTTTTCCCAATAAGAGTTTTATAAATAAACAGAAACCAATAAATGAAGAGAAGACCAATTCAATAAAGAATACAAATGACAATCAATCAATCAATCAAATTTATTTATATAGCGCTTTTGCAATCACGATTGTGTCAAAGCAGCTTCACAGTGTCAAACAGGACAATATTGCAACAAAATTTGATTTGGCTGTACAGTCGTTCTGGAGAAAACAGTGGTGTTATCAGCTTATTTTCATTTATCATATAGCGACAATGTTGGCACATCTGTATTATAGTTTATAGAATTAATTAAAACCTAATTCATAAATTTTATTTGTATAATTATTTGAATAACTTTGATCATAATTTTATGATAATTGTTAAATGAAGCTCCAGTCGCAAAGCGGATTGCAGCGTGATAAATAACATCCAGTTTATGAAGAAGAGTTTTTGAAGCAGACCTATAAACCACATCACCATAATCCACAATTGAGAGCAGTCATTTTAACCAAATGTTGTTTTGAAGTGTGTGTAAAAGAAGATTTATTAAGAAAAAGAAAACGAATACGAGATTTAACCTTTCTAAGTAATGTTTATATGAGTTTCGAATGACAACTTGCTATCAAGCCAGATACCAAGATATTTGTTGGTTTATTAATACATGTTTTATAATATTACTCAGTACTGAAATGTAACTAAAATCGTTCCTAGTTCCGGTATAAACATGCCAAAAACAGTACTTTTCGCCATTAGTTCTAGGAACTGTGAAAAGGTTCCTCTGGTGCAAAAGCCCCTAAGGACCCTTTTTCTTTAGAAAAATTAAATGAATTAGAAGTAGTTAGCTGTAGTTAAATAATAAAACATTTTAGCATTTTCCATTTTTTTTTTGTCTGTATTAAAACAAAAAAATTACTTTAAGTTTTCTGGAGTACATTTAAAGGGGTCATATAATGGTACATGCACCTTTAAAAGTTGATTATACAGCAATGTGTGTTCATAGTGACTGTACACAACCATCCAATAATGATAAAAATCCATCGTGTTTTTTTTTTTTTTTTTTTAAATCTCCTTATATGTTTTCACCTGTGAAATCAAGCCGTTCGATGCGTGACGCCACACGATCGGACACCCCTCCCACGACTGTTGATTGACAGCAGCGTTTCAGCGCAGACCCGCCCTGAGCGAGCACAAGCTGTCATTCGCTATTGTGGATATGCTGGAGCAGAATGCCCTCGAGCAGAATGCCCTCTAAGCGATTGTGGTGTTCTGTTCTTGGGTGTAATAATGAACACAGCAGTCCTTCTGATGTTGATATCTCTGATATATCGAATTGATACGGTTGAACTTGTACAAATGTGTCCTGAGAGACTCTTGTTGTCAAACTTTCTCCTGTTGTCCAAGTAACGCTTCACACTCAAAGCCCCCACAGAACAGAGGGGCACGGTGAGCAAAGCTCATTAGCATAAAAGGCACATGCACAGAAGCTGAAGACAGAGCTGTTTTTCACCAGGTTAAATGAGTGATTTCTTAGAGAATACTAAATTGAATTTTTAATTAAAGTATATAATTTAGACACTAAATAAACAAAATCAACTTGTACAAAAATGGCATTATATGACCCCTTTAAATTGACAATTTGTAGAGACATTGTAGAGACAGCGGAGATAAATTGCAAAGAATTGAAAAAATGTAAAACGTGTACCTTGAATGCAATGTAAGTCGCTTTGGATAAAAGCGTCTGCCAAATCCGTAAATGTAAATGGTTAAAATTTTAGCAATCAAAAATCGTTTCTAATTATTTGAAATCATAAACATTTTACAATTTAGAAAATAATTGCATTTTTAGGACCCTATGAAATATTTTTTTCCTGAATTCGATCTTAATTCTGTTTTAATGATTTAAGTACATTTTAATAAACATGAAGCACATCTAATCAATTCATAGAACTTTTTCAATTTAAGATTTTATAATAGATAATAGAGTAATAACATTTTCAGGAATTATGTGTCATCTGAATTAATTCAAATTTATTAGCTAAAATGGTTGTAATCAAATTCAGGCATAAAACATTAACAATTTAATGATTTTATTTAATCAAATGTAATATTTAACATTCATTTAATCAAAAGGTAACATTTCCTTTTAAATTCTATGTAGTTAACGAAACTGCGCCGCTCTTCACACAGAGACGTGCGGATTTCATATTTCAATAGTAATATTCTTTTCGCGTTTGAATATTGACAGACACTTTTATGTCACGATTTCATTAAAGGTGGGGTAAGTGCTTTCTGTAACCGTTGTTGATATTTCAAATCACCAAAACAAACACGCCCATACCACCAAAAGGGTCTCGGCTCTATTTTGATAGCTCCGCCCCACACAAACGTAACCCAGGCAACGGCTATGGCAAAATCTGTGTGTAAGTTACTAATACAGGTTGAATATTCAATGAAAAAGTCACCCCTTCCATCACAAAAACATAAACCGTTCTCATGAACTCTGTAGAACTCAAGCTGACAGTCCAACTAACGACATATCACATTTATGACAAGATTAGAGTAATAGCGATCACAAAACACAAACCAGTCTCATGAACAACTCGACAGTACACAAGCTCGATAGTCCAGCTACGACATATTACAATTATGACCGGATAAGGGTTATATAGATCATGAAAAGAGGAAACAAACATGTATTAGGAGGATCTTACTTGTCGGACACATTTTGTGAGCTGACGCTTGAAACAGTGAGGAGTTTTAGATGATTTAGATACGGTGTGGAAATGAACTATCTTTATCATTGATGAAGTGAGTGACCATACAATCGCAAATGGACAAACAAGCGAACATGACACGCAAACATATTCAAGTAAAAGCCAGCATATATTGGTTCTTGGCTTATGTCCGTTGTAACGCAGTTCGTAGATGGGAAGGAAGGAGGCGGGAACCGGCGAACGTTCAACATTTATTAATTCAAAATAAATAAACAAAACGAAAGTAAAACCGCGGGCAGCCCCTCACAGACGACTGCCCGCGAACACACAAAATAAAACGTGGGCAGCCCCTCACGGACGACTGCCCACAAACACATAAACAAAACATAACATAAAATCCAGGCCTGGTCCTCTCTCGTCTTCCGCTGCCCTTGCTCCTCCTTTTATGCTCCCGTCACATGGCCGCGAGACGAGACCGGTGTGTCATGCAGCTGGCACTTGTCAACACTAATCACCGGCCCACTCTCGCGGTCCCTCGCCCCGCTGCCTGTCACACCACATCCGTTATGTGTGAGTCTCTCAATCACGCCCCTTACCTGCTGATTGGTTACAAGTTTGTTATTCCACTAAATAACACTTACCCCACCTTTAAGTTGGACAGCCTTACTTTTGATTTATGCATTCCAGTTTTTTATGATTGGAATCCTCATCCTTGAAATCATAGAGCCCTATGTTGAGTGAATGAAATGTTTCTAATTCCTCCAAGTCTGTTATCGGCAATGTTTTGACTGTCATTCTGTGTCTTATCGCCTAACAGAAGCTGCCTAAGGTCAATAAGGAACTGGCCATGAAACTCATGGAGGAAAGTGAGCTTCCAGCCAAGAAGAAGAAGAAAAAGGGCAACGTGAGCAATGTTTCTTTCACACTGATGGACTCCGGAAATAGTCTTTAAAATCTGTTGTCTCTCTCTCTCACACACACACTCACACTGTTTCTAAATTTGCGATCATCTTTTTGTCTTTCCAAGGCCGTAGCCAATCTCCTGATGGACGACCGTTTTAAGGTGATGTTCGAGAACCCTGATTACCAGGTGGATGAGCGGAGCGAGGAGTTCCGGCTGCTGAACCCCATCGTGTCTAAAGTGGGAGAAAAGAGAAGGAAGAAACTCAGCCAGCTTGTTCAAGAGGAACAGGTACACAACATTATTCAGCACTTTCTACAGCTCTGTTCCAAAACATAATGACTCCCAATTAATGTGTCTCAAAGTCAAAAAAGTTTTAAAAAGTAGGTGTCATAATGCTGCCTTTTAAGATAAAAGATCATTATCCAGTTTAGAGAAGACAATCACAGTGGGAAAAATGCATAAATAGTATTTTAATGAAATATGACAATTAGAAATATATACTGAAAAATGTAGATTATAAAAGCAATGCCAAATTAAAATTAGGACTGCAGACTGCATATTTTGATTATTATTATCTGTCCAGTTAGTTAACTATTTGGATGACTAAAGGGTACATAACACACACAGTTTAATCAGCAAAGCTTATCGCATCAAATCAGTCATTTGAAAACTTTCTTGTGAGAAATAATTTTAGCAAAAAAATTAGCAAATTGCTTCTGGTTTCAGAAGACATCGCACTACACTAAAGCAATCTGCAGAATCCGATTCAACATTTCATGCTCGTCTCAGGATGGAGAACAGAAATCATTTGAACATACAAGCAATTTTATAGCATTTTGTAATAACAGGAGATATGAGTTTATAACAACGACACACACACACCTGTCACTTAGAGCTCGCACATTACACATTAAGCTTCCTTAAACAGTCAATTACACAGAATTATGTAAAAATGTCCGTCTTTAGTGAGTATTCACAAACACAGTCGGTTGTGTCTAACGCGAATGTAAATAGTGCTATAGTACGCATGCAAATATTATGAGATCTAAATGTCATTGGCTGAAACGAAAGCTGGAGATTTTGTGATATTCGATCTTATGTTAGGCTATGTGTGTGCGTTGATCAGTGTAAAAAGAAAATAAATGTCTAAATGAGATGGTTTGAATGATCCACTGACCTGTCAATCTCTTAAGAAGTCTTAAAGTCAGGATAGTGACAGATGCTTCTTGGCTAGGTTTGATGGTTCTTCATCAGTTTTATAAGCAAAGTAATTACAATTTTAACTTCTACTCCTCTCTTTATACTTTTTTCTTTTTGGGCATCTTGAGTGAGACTCAACTGCTTTATCCATTTTGTTCGTCTATGTTGTCACATTTGCCAGTTGTTTCGGGTCAGTTTGGGTAGCGGGCTGCAATCTAGCGGTGAACTTCGGAAAAGCAGCATATACCGAAATGTGCAAAATCATGATATCGTAATGTTTTAAATAAAATATATACCGATATTTTTCCAGTACCGGTATACCGCGCATCCCTAACACACACACCCAGGGCCGCTTCTAGCCATTTTGACGCCCTAGGCGAAATCCTTGTTGGTGCCCCTAGTTAAATTTTAAAAAGCTACAATTGTATTGATTGTAGCACAGCGTTCGTGGCTCGACTCTCCGATACTTTTTTCCGAGATGACTGCTGTCTGTAAAGGTGTAATGTACTGTCTTTTTAAAGTATCTTATTAAACTGTTTGTACACTTACAAAGTTCTCTATGCTTCGGTTTGCATGTAGGGACCCTCATCATGCCACCTTGTTAGTGTGAGGCTATTTTGAGCCTTGTTAGTGGTATTAACTAGCGATTTAATTTCACTTACCTTGTGCCCCATACACAAGCGGTATAAGCTACTCTGTTTTTAGAGATAAAATGCTTTACATTTGATTTTCATGAAAACGCATCCCAGAAAACGATTTACTCTGTCACCATCTGTTTATTACCCCTAGGTTCGTTTTTCACCAGAGTTGTCCTGTAACACTGGGTTATTTGTGAAGCTGAACAAGGGGATCTTTCTCTCACAACCAGAAACACACTTCTTTAGTGAAGTTGTTGATTTCATGGTCTAAAAATTAAATGACAACGCTGCCGACGGCTCCCGTGACCCAAACAAAGCTCGTTATGAGCACGTGCAGGGCCATACAAAAAAATATCTCTCCACAACTTATTCAGATCTTGAAGGAGTGTTTTTGGCACAGAAATACTCTGTCATAAGTCCAATACGTTTTTTTTTTGGTCATGTTTTTTATGAGAATCAACTGTTTAACAGTTTAAATAAGTCAGAATGAATGAAATGTGAATTATTTTGAGGATTTTTGTTGTTGTTCGCAATAATAACCCTGAAACGCACAGCATTTCTAAAGTTTTTTAAAAAAAAAAGTAGACTAAAGTGAATAAATAAAAACGAATTCAAAATATGAGTAAAACTACAGTAGTATCTCAGGGATTGTAAAATAAATAACACTGGTGTAGATCAAAATGCAGGTCATGATGAACAGAGCTAAAGTCTTCTGATTTGTGGAAAATAATAATATAAGAAAAAAGTAGTGCAACTTCTAGTTTGCTCGTTGAGATTTTTCTCAAACTCACTGTCTCACTATCAGGATGGGGATGAGGAGGAGAAGGAGGTGGAAGGCCGTGGCAGCTCAGAGGAAGAGGAGAGCTCTGACGATGACGATAAGAGCTGGGTGGAGGAAGTGAGGGAGCAGCGGCGTCTTATACGGGCGGAGGAGCGAGAGCGCAGCTTCAACCAGAGGAAAGAGAGGAGGCAACAGGACCGCGACACCAGCTTACAGAGCTCTGATCCAGTCGGAAACCTCCAGCGGGAGCCTCAGAACCAGAGCCGGCCCAGATTCTATCAGATCAAAGCTGGAGAGGAGTTTCGCAGCTTCAGCGACGTGTCCCACAAGCAGAAGATGCAGAAGTAAGTTTCCAGTTCTCATTGATCCATTTTAAAAACATTTATAGCTCTTAACTGTGGAATATGAAGTAGGGATGGGCATTTTCCCAAAATATTGTAATCGAATATTTGAGCTCATAAAAATCGAATATTTGTTAATTTAAATTGGGTATTTTGACTTTTTTTTTTTTTGCATGTCACCATTTCTTAACAAGTTTATGATTAGGCAATGTACACAACACACTTACGTTGAATGAATGAATGAGGCATTTTATATAGTGCTTTCATATGTACTACTGTACACCCAAAGCGCTTCACACTCATGTCAGGGGTCTCTCCTCAACCACCACCAGTGTGCAGCATCCACTTGGATGATGCGACGGCAGCCACAGTACAGAGGCGCCAGTGCGCTCACCACACACCAGCGAAAGGTGGAGAGGAGAGTTTAATTGAGCTAATTCAGTGGATGGGGATTTATTAGGAGGCCATGATTGGTAAGGGCTAATCAAGGGAATTTGGCCAGGACACCGGGGTTACACCCCTACTCTTTTACGAGAAGTGCCATGGGATTTTTAATGACCACAGAGAGTCAGGACCTCGGTTTAACGTCTCATCCGAAAGACGGCGCTCTTTGACAGTATAGTGTCCCCATCACTATACTGGGGTGTTAGGACCCACACAGACCACAGGGTGAGCACCCCCTGCTGGCCTCGCTAACACCTCTAGTATAACTACATGGGTATTATACTGGTATTACAACATAAACATGGTTAATGAGGACATTTCAAATGTCCTCATATTTCAAATAGCTTTAAAAACATACTACATGATTTTTTATTTTTTAAATTTTTTTAAGATACGTTATATCTTAAGGTGTGTAAAAAAAAAAAGCCTAAAGAACAAAAGCATTATAAGCTCAAGCAGCACGAGCGGAAGGAAACACTAATAAAGCAGAGCGCCTCGGTTATCGTGCAGAACGTACATACATACATACACACACACACGCATTGGTCTATGTGGTTTACAGGGACTCTCCATAGGCGTAATGGTTTTTATACCGTACAAACCGTATTTTCTATCCCCTTACACTGCCCCTGCCCCTAAACCTACCCATCACAGGAAACATTCTGCATTTTTACTTTCTCAAAAAAAATCATGTAGTATGTTTTTAAAGCTATTTGAAATATGAGGACATTTGATATGTCCTCATAAACCACGTTTATGTTGTAATACCAGTGTAATACCCATGTAGTTATACAAATTTGTGTCCTCATAAACCACATAAACAGGCACACACACACGAGTCGGTATATGGTTGTCGTGTTTGTATCGTTTAAAATTTTCATGTTGAGAGAAACTAATATTATTGGATGATGATATTCTCTGGTGAGAAAATGCGCCACTGAAAGACGTTGTGGAGAAAAAGATAACAGTTAAGTGATGTTTGAGTAAAGCACTTTGTGTTTTCTGTTCTTAAACCCTCAACGAACTTTAAAGGAAGCATTTGTCTCGAGGTAATTTTGCTATTATAAGTTATCTTGCTCTCACTCGGGGTACAGATGCACTTACCTGCACTCGTGAATGCAGTGATCTCTGTCTTTCATCAGTCGGCTGGTGTTTGGATCTCATGTGATTCTCGTTTGTGGTGGTGATATTCTGATACGTTTCAGTCGGCTGGTGTTTGGATCTCATGTGATTCTCGTTTGTGGTGGTGATATTCTGATACGTTTCAGTAATTGATTTCATCAAAAGTAACTCCATTTTGTAAGATCATTTTCAATTTTCATCTTAGTAATTCTAAACATCGCGAGGCAGACGACGACATTGTGATCAAATACACTCAACTTATTAACCCGCTCCACAGCGCCACCCAGTAGATTTAGTCATAACTGCGAGATTTAGAGGGATTTCTCGTGGATTTAGTGCATTTACAAACAGCAAATCAACGCAGTAATATTCAAATAGTATTTTTAGTTTTCGATTATTAATTACAGATCGAATATTCGTGCACACCCCTAATATGAAGTAAACCTTGGAGTTTAAAAGCATCTATCATGCTTTTTCACATGTTCATCTCTCTTTAATGTGTAATGATGCTGTTTGGGCATGAAAAAGGTCAAAGTCCCTCCAGCGGGAGTTCTTCTCTATATCAGAGTCAATGTTTCTGAACTCCCTGAAACAGACTGTACTCTTGAGTTCTCTTCTGGGAACGAACGTAATAACTGATGGTTATGGTAAGGGGCGGGACATTTCCCAAACACAGGCGAAGCACTTGACCAATCACAACACACTGCTCCAGTCGACAAATCAGAGCACACTGTGCTTTCAGAAGGAGGGGCTCCATTGACACAGGATCTTGAACATTGAGCTTTTGAACATTCAGGCATGAAAACCTGTTCTAGTAGAGTCCAATAATTAAATCAAGACTTAAAGGGCATAATAGTTCATCTTTTTTTTTTTTTTTTTTTTTATTCTTTTTTTTATTGATTTTTTCCAGGTCCATTCAATACAGTCAGTGATGATACCTGTCATGTTTCTCGTTAAGCCATCATCATATGTATATTAACAATCCATAACATAGGACAAGCATCACAGGTTCGATAAACAGTTTCAAAGTAAGCAGGGACCCATTAGGCCTTCAATCTACATTACATTCACATAACCATTTTTTAGACATAGTAAAATCCGACCTAGAACTAAAACAAACATAATGGGGTAAACCTCAATGCCTCATAAAGCCCTCTACTGAGGGGGGAATAGGGAGAAGAAGAAAGAGAGAAGAAAAGAAAAAAAAAAAAAAAAAAAAAATGGAGAGAAAAAAAAAAAAAAAAAAAAACAAGCAAAAAAAAAAAGGCATCCACTTTAAACAAATGATGGGCGTAATGGGGTGATATACGTTATCCATCTTTCCCATCTTTTCAAAAAAGTTTCCTGTTGCAGTCTCAAAGCAAAAGTAATCCTTTCCATCTTAAAAATGTCATAGATAATGTCAATCCATTCTTCAACGGTAGGTTTCCCTGGTTTTAACCACCTTCTAGTAATAGCTTTTCTACTGGCAGCACTTAGGATCTGAAATAAGTATTTGACATGAGAAGAAACATTTTTTGTTGTTAAGGCCCCTAAATATAAAGACTCAAATTTAAATTGAATGTCCACCTGAAAAATACTTTGCAAGACTTTATACACCTCCTGCCAAAATGGAATCAATAATGTACAGGACCAGAAAATGTGGAAATGATTTGCCTCGTGGCACCCACATTGTCGCCAACATGCCGAAGAATTGGTGTAGTGTTTATTTTGAGTTGGAGTAATGAAAAACCTTATAAGGTTTTTCCAGCAAAACTCTCGCCATAACGTTGAATTTGAAGTTTTCCACTGTATCTCACATAATTTCTCCCAATCTTCTTCCTTTAGAACAAAGTTTCCTTCCTGTTCCCATTTTTGCTTTATATACAAAGAACTACCTTTTCTTTGTTGAAGCCCCTTGTATATTCTTGAGATGAGCTTCCGGTTAGAGCCAGCAAGATAAGCCTCTATAAACACATTTAACAGAATGTCATCCCAGCCTACTATTGTACACCTCTTCTGTATTTGGTCAATATAATGCCGGACCTGAAGGAATCTATAAAAATCGTCCTTATCTAAACCAAATTGCTTCTTCAGATTTTGAAAATTATTCATAGCCCCCTTATGCAAAAATGTACAGTATGCTGTTAAACCTTGCGAAGTCCATCTCTTAAATCTTGCGTCCCATTTATTAGGCAAAAAATCGGTATCAAATGCACACCATCTCAGGACCCTTACCCCCTCCTTCAGGTTACTTTGAGATATTACCCTGCTCCATATCTTAAGTGCCAAACATATCCATGGATTTCCCAATTCTTTTAAATTGTATGACAAGTCCTTATCCCCAATAGCAGCCTGAATTGGAAATTCATCTGACATAGCAACTTCAATCTCCTTCCATCTAGCACTGTAATCTGGGTTGCACCAGCATACTAATGGCCTCAATTGAGCAGCGGTATAGTAGTCTTTTAAGCATGGGAGAGCGACCCCACCTTTGAATTTTGTCAATTGTAAACTCTGGTATCTAATTCTTGGCCTACGTCCCTGCCAAATGAACCTTGAAATATGCTTGTCCCACTCCTGAAATTGATGGTCAGGTATATCTAGTGGAAGAGATTGAAAGAGATACAGCAATTTCGGCAAAATAACCATTTTGACAGATTCCACGCGTGATCCAAAATTAAGAAAAGGTAAAAGATCCCATCTCCTTATGTCTTCCCTAATCTTTTTGTTCAAGGGGAGGTAGTTAAGTGAAAATAAATTTGTCAAGTCCATTGGAATGTTTACCCCCAAATATCTAATTAAAACTGAATCCCATTTCAAATTATACTTATTTTTCATATTTACAGAAGGGCTGTAATTGAAACAGAGAATTTGTGTTTTTGGAACATTCAGCTTATATCCTGAGAAGGATCCATATTCCTCCAATAATTCCAATAGACGTGCCAAAGATTGCTCAGGGACAGTCAAATACACCAGTACATCATCAGCGAACAATGAAATAATTTGCTCTCTCCCATACATAGCAATTCCTTTAATATTGTTGTCCTGAATGATCCATTGGCTCAGGGGCTCAATAAAGATTGCAAACAGGAGGGGGCTAATTGGGCACCCCTGTCTTGTTCCTCTTTCTAATGTAAAGGGGCTAGAGACCGCCCCGTTTATTTTAATTCTTGCCCTTGGGCTATCGTAGAGAGCTCGTAATGTATTAATAAAGGTACTATGAAATCCAAATTTGTCCAAAACTTTATACAAAAAAGACCAATTTACACAATCAAAGGCTTTTTCCGCGTCCAGCCCCACTAGTGCTGCAACTAAATAATTTTCTGTTATATGGTTAATTACGTGTAAAGCCCTTCTGATACTATCTTGAGTTTGTCTTCCACAAATAAAACCCGTCTGGTCAAGACTAATAATTGATGGTAGCAGTCCCTCTAATCGTTTGGTTAGTATATGGGTAAATATTTTATAATCCTGGTTCAATACGCTTACTGGTCTAAAATTGCCGCATTCAGACTTGTCCTTCCCCTCCTTCGGAATTAAAGATATTACCGCCTCCCTCCAGGAGGGGGGTATACTGTTCTCTTTAAGGACCCAATTAAAGGTAGACAGCAGTACAGGGGTCAAAGAACTCTCCATGACTCTGTACCATTCGGAAGGGAACCCGTCCGGACCTGGAGCCTTATTTGGTTTAAGATCCGAAATGGCTGAGCGAATTTCTTTCTCTGTTATTTCTGCTACCAGATTCCTACTTTGTTCACTATTCAATTTAGGCAGATTTATTTTCTGAAAGAAATCTTCCATTTTCTCTCCATCTATTTGAGGCTGTGAATATAGTTTTTTATAATAATTTTCAAAACAATCTTGTATTTCGTTTAATTTGTAAAGCATAGAATTAGTAATAGGATTTTTTATTTTATGAATTGAATTCTCTGCTTGTTGTTTTTTCAGCCTATAAGCTAATAATTTACTGGCTTTCCCACCCCCTTCATAGTATTTCTGTTTTGTAAAAATTAACTTTTTTTGTATATCTTTTGTATAAATCTCATTTATTTCGTTCTTTTTCTTCCTAATTAGCTCGCTAATTTTTTTATCATTTGTGTCTTTGTGGTGTTGTTCCAATTGTTTCAATTCTACTTCCAACTGAATTAGCTCTTTTTGTCTTACTCTCTTTAGGTGAGCACTGTATCCAATTATCTTGCCTCGAAGCACAGCTTTACATGCATCCCATAATATTGGGGGGAGAACTTCCCCATTGTCATTCTGTTCTAAGTATTCGGCAATATCCTTCTTAATTTGTTCCTTCATGTGAATCAGTACCAATGTGTTTAGCCTCCATAAGGTGTCTTTCCGGTATTGTTCAAGATTTAATTTTAAATAAATGGGGCTATGGTCCGAAAGGTCCATGCTCCCCACATCGCAGCCAACTACCCTGTTTAAATCTCGAGCAAAAGTAAGAAAATAATCAATTCTCGAATACGCCAAATGCGGATTTGAAAAAAAAGTGTAATCTCTCTTTGAAGGGTTTAATTCTCTCCAGATGTCAATTAGCCCGATTTCTTTCATAGCCAGATTGATCTTTTTACTTATCAAATTGGGCTGGACTGTGTGTAAATTTGAGGTGTCCAATTTGGGGTTTAGTCTAATGTTGAGATCCCCCCCGCATATTAGGACCCCCTGGGTCTCTGCTGCTATTAAATCAAATATCTGTTTGAAGAACTTCCAGTCAGAATTAGGAGGAGCATAGATGTTAAATAGAGTAACCAATGAGCCCCCTAAATTTCCCCTCACGAGAATAAATCTTCCCTCTGTGTCCTTTTTTTCAAAAATAGGTTCGAAACTAGTCTTGTTGGATATCAATACTGCCACCCCCCTCCTGTGTCCCGCCTTATACGATGATGAGTACTGGTGTTTAAAGCCCAATCGTTTTAATTTAGCGTGTTCCGTCTCCGAAAGATGGGTTTCCTGTAAAAACGCCACCTCAACTCTTTCTCTTTTTAGTTTAGTTAATATCTTACTTCTCTTGATGGGGTTGACAAGGCCATTCACATTATAAGTTGCTATTTTAACTGGCTGCATTCAGTGTAAACTAAGGGGGAAAAATGAGAAATGAAATAAACCATAGGCTATAAATATATATATATATATGTATATATATATGTAATACAAAAAAAAAAAAAAAAACTTAAGTGACCATGAATAACAAAGAGAATCACAGGTTATATCCCACGAACTACAAAGAACAGCAGCAAGGACTGCTGCAACACACGGTACCCAACAGGAACAATAATAACAGAAAAAGAAAGACTTCCAACTGTGGGGTCTAAATATTGACCCTGATGAAGCCCTGATGGAAAAAGGGCTCTGAGGTAATGCCTCCCCCTTCACAGGTGGGAGAGGGCCTTCATGCATAATATCGTCTTTGTCTTGGCAGCCTAAAAGAAAATTTCACCGACGTATACATTATACTCTTAGTTATGCAGCCCGTTCAAAGCTTCTTTAATAAGCAGGACTTTTTAAAGTACTTAATTCCTCTCTCTGACGTTACTGGGAGTCCCGAACGAAAAAAGAAAATAACGACTTAACGGACTCACCCGTTATATTTCCAGCAAACTCGTACAGAGCAGTTTTCCATTCACTAACAGTCATCCTGAATCCTGGTGTCTAAAAGCCTGTAATTTTTCCTTATAGTCCAAAGCCCGGCCAGCTCTGTGCCGGTTCCCTGATCTCTTGACGGTATGCCACGTGAACCGCTGGATCCGCTCCAAAAGCGAGTCCGGGTGTTTGATTACCGACACCGGGAACCCCCTCTTCGCCATATCCTCCGTAGCATCCTCCGCCGAATCGTACATCACAACTCCCTCCTGATAGAAAATTCTGAGCCTGGCAGGGAACGGCGTCTGAAATCGGATTTTCTTCTCCTTCAATACCGCTTTTGCTTCGGCATACTCCCTTCGCTTTTTCAAGACATCCGGTGCATAATCGTGGTCGAGATTGACTCTTTTCCCGAGATATTGGAATCCTCGCTTTTGCCAGGCTATTCTCAACAGCTCTTCTTTCATCCTGTAGCTTGACATCTTGACAACGATGGACCTCGGCGAGGCTTCCCCAGGCGGCCTCGGCATTAAGGCGCGATGAGCTCTTTCCACTCGAAGTTCAAATGTAGACGGAAGCTCCAAGCCCTCCCGCAGCAATCGCTCCACATAAATCACCATCGATGGGGAATTTTCCTCCACCCCCTCTTTAACGCCATGAATTCTAATGTTTTCTCGTCTGGAGCGGCCCTCTAAATCTGTCAGCTTAGCGTCTAGATGTATCTGAAGGTGTAGCAGCTCCTGCACGGTATCTTCCGCCACTTGTAACCGTGTTTCAGTCGCGTCGATCCTCCTCTCCGCCTCTTCGATCCTAGTATTGGATTTATTAATTTCTTCCCGAATAGCATTCAGCTGCTGACTGCTGTCTTTTCTGAACTCTCTCAGCTCTTTAAGTATGAGGCCGAAGTCACCGGTCTCACTTTGCTTCGCTCCGAGTTGCGTGACGTTATGTGTATCTTCATCGTCCTCCATTACGCTGCTAGGCGATGAAGTTTGGCTAGCTCTTTCGACATCGAGTAACTCCGTCTGCTTTGACTTTTTATTTTTCCCTTTGGGCATACTCGAGACCCACTGTCTTGAAACACACTGTAACCTAAGTTTTTATTAAATATTCGGGTTGTAGTGGGTAAATGTCCGTACTTGTCGGGAGCACGTTCCCTAAGCTGCCATCTCCTAGTTCGTCAAACCGGAAGTCTTTCAATAGTTCATCTTTAAAGATGGATTGCTCAAGTACAATGGACTAGTGTTGTCAAAGATATCAGTTCTTTGATGCATCTCAATTCTAAATATTGGAAATGCTTTTATTTATTAGGGGTGTATCAATATGTATTACATCCAGAATCTAATGTCTGGATTCTCTTAGATTCACAATACTGATCTCCCAAAATAGACTCTCACAATAAACAAAATGGTACAAAAATGGTAAATTTTTAGCTATTACTTCTAAGAAAAATAAAGATAAATGTGTACATGCTAAAACTTTTAAAACAACTATTCTAGCACTCTGAGAGCGCACTGTCAGTAATGAAAGTCCTTTCCTAACCTTGTTTGAAACTCAGTGGGTGTTTTATTGACAGGTAACACATGTTGTCTGAGGGCTACATATAAAAGAGCATGCCAAATATAGAGCATGTCCTTCTGAAACGCCTAATGTGCTAGACAATCATCTAATGCTCCCCAGACTTGGGTTTACACGGTAAACTTACTACATTTATCCTAGCAGGATTTTAACATTAAAATCAACATGAAATAAAATAGTTGCTTATAACGTGGGAAAGCAATGTGCGCCATTTCATCCGAAATCATTAATAAACCTACACCAACACCACAGAATACATCAATATGTTTCTGAATATGCAAACTGTTCATCGAAATTTCAAAATAAAAGTCTAAACCTTTGCTCTGAGTTGAAATGTTTTGATGTCCACACATTGTTCAAGAAATTACAGTGGCATTTTTTTCGTAAAGAAGTGGACCAATAATTAAAGATCAAGTTAACGTTTGATTTAAATATCGTTTGGCCAATTTTAAACCAGGATTTGATCTGCTGTAATGTGTAACAACAATCACCAGGTGCTCTCTGTAGGCCTTTATTATAACACATAATGTACACAAGATGATGTTTATTATGAATTTGTATAGTGCTGTTCTATAAAAACATATGATTACTTGTTTTTAATGCTTTATTTGAATAAAATATTATTGCCTCATTGTTATTTATATCTGTATTTTAAGTCTTTTTAAAGGCTGAGTTCTATTTTAATTAACACAAAATATATCTGATTAATAGTCAAATTAATTGGACGATTACTGGATTACCAAAATAAACGTTAGTGACAGTCCTACATGAAAGTAAAATTACATATGATGTCAAATAATGTATGTCTAGTGAAAGTCCCAGTGAACCAGAAGTAGCAAGTGAGTTTACAGTCGTTGTACAGTCGTTCTGGAGAAAACAGTGATGTGATCAGTTTATTTTAATTTATCATATAGCAACAATGCTGGCAGGTCAGTATTATAGTTTATAGAATTAAATAAGACCTAATTCATTAATTTTATTTGTATATTTAGTTGAATAACTTGGATCATAATTTAAAGTGAATTTTGAATAGAGGGCAGGTTTTTACTTCAGTTCCTCCTCTCCATCTCTCACTCATAGCGGTTGGAGGTGGAGTGGTTAATGATATTCAAACCCAAGCCGTCAAACTGCCTTCATCGGAAAGGGAACACCATTCCAGATTGGAAGTTACTTTTCAGATTTTGATTAAAAATTCCCGCGACAAACTAATTTTTTTTTGTGCGTTAACTAGCACGGATTAATTGTTCACCCTAAGACCTATAATATGTGCTAACAAAGTAAATAGGGTCATTTTAATTTCATGAAGACTTAAAATATTGTGCCATGATTTAGAGCACAAAAATCAATTATGCCTCTTACCCAGAGTGCCTTTAGCCTTGTTATGCCCTTGACTCATTCTTTATTTGTTGGTCGTTTTTATGTCTTTTTCTCGATCACTGTTAGATTTAACTTGACAGAGGTGTCAAAAGTATTCACATTCATTACTCGGGTAGAAGTATAGATACTAGGGTTTAAAACTGTAGAAGTTGACGTATCAACTCAAGCTTTTTACTCAAGTAAAAGTACTGGTTTCAAAACTACTTAGAGTATAAAATTTAAAGTAATGGAAAAAATGGCATTTAAGGACAAAAGCTTAGGCTGCGCCACAGGGGCCTATAGTGCACTACCCCTCCTCCTCCCCAAAAAATTATAAAGGCCATAATGACTATAATATTGTATTAAAGGGGTACTTCAGCGCTGGGAAGATGAATCTGTATTTAAACTGGGTCATTAATGTAGTAGAAATGTGAAATTATTTTTTAATTTGGGGCCTTCTAGACTGAGAAAAGACAGAAAATGTATTTTTGTCTCATGGGATGAAAGACTACAATTCCCAGAATGCTTCGCTGCCCTGTGAGGCCATTCCCAAAGCCACCAACTGGATTACTGTGACTGAGTTGGAGAAGACACTACAATTAAAAACTGAAACATGTCTGTTCAATATAATGAGTGAGTCACCGCGCGAGTATCACAGCACTGAGCACTAACTGCAGGAGTCAGATTAATGAGCTGATGAGCTCTCGTGATGACAGCTGAGGTAATCGCGACTACACTCACATACATTCACAACGCGTGTTCAGTCTGGTGCGTTTCAGGTCATGCCTTTGCAAGCTTAACTTTCATAGAAATTAATTTGAGAAGTTAAAAGACTTACATTGCTCAGCATATCTCTGTTTAAATGAGTGCCTGCAGCAGCAAGCTGAGCTCTGAGTGTGATCTCCATCCCCATGCGCGGGTTCAAAACATGCGAAAATGGCTCCCTCTGCTGGCTGTAGTCTTCAGCCTTTGGCCAAACATTCCTCCTATGATGCAAAAATTGTCAATTTGCGTCATAGGAGGAATTTTTCCAGAAATAAAATGCATAAATCTCTTGTCTCAGGGGGATATGGGGGGGAAAGCACAATCATTTGAATATACTCCAGGGTTTCTACTGATACAAAGCCATATGCTAATCGCTGAAGTAACCCTTTAAAATGTTAATGTTTTGGCTACCTGTTTCAGCCACATAGATATGACCATTGGAAGTGAACACATTTCAGTACAATGCAAATACATTGAAGAACCATACACTGTAAAAAAAAAAGAAAAAAAAAAGAAAAAGTCACCGCCTGAAATTAAGTACAATCAACTTGGATGTTTAAATTATTTCAACTTAGATTATGTTTAACTCACTTTAAAAAATGAGTTGCATCCTTAAAAGGTTAACATTATTTTGGTTAAAAGGTTAACTTATTTTGATGAGTTAAAACAATGTAAAAACACTTGTTGTCATAACTTTTAGAACATATAAAGTTTTACAGTGCATATGTGTACTATTGAGCATTACGTGATTTGTGTCAGGTGCAGGTGCGATGGATCGCGTACAAACCAATAGTGTCGGAATGGTATATTTATACTTCTCATCCAACCACAATCAAATTCACTCAATCCGGATGCCACTATTTATCGGGATAGGTTTTATTATTATTATTATTTGAATTAAAACAAACTGGAATTAAATAGGAGTAACAAGGCTATTTTTAAAATGAAGTAGAAGTAAAAAGTCGGCTGAAAAATAATCACTCCAGTGAAGTAAAGATACTCAAAATTTCTACGTAAAGGGTTAGTTTACCCAAAAATGAAAATTATGTCATTAAGGACTCCCCCTAATGTCGTTCCTCACCTGTAAGACCTCCGTTCATCTTCAGACACCATTTAAGATATTTTATATTTAGTCCGAGAGCGTATGCAAGTGTATGCACACTATACTGTCCATGTCCAGAAAGGGAATAAAAACATCATCACAGTAGTCCATATGAGACATCAGTGGGTTAGTTAGAGTCTCTTGAAGCATCGAAAATACATTTTGGTCCAAAAATAACAAAAAGTACGACTTTATTCAGCATCGTCTTCTCTTCCGCATTTGTTTTCAATCCTCAAATAAAGATTCAAACGGTAATGAATCAGCGGATTGATTCGTGATTCGGATCGCCTTTGTCACGTGATTTCAGCAGTTTGATGCACGATCTGAATCATGAATCAATCCGCTGTCTCATGACCGTTTGAATCTTTATTTGAGGTTTGAAAACAAACCCGGAAGAGAAGACGATGCTGAATAAAGTCGTACTTTTTGTTATTTTTGGACCAAAATGTATTTTCGATGCTTCAAGAGACTCTAATTAACCCACTGATGTCTCATATGGACTACTGTGATGATGTTTTTATTCCCTTTCTGGACATGGACAGTATAGTGTGCATACACTTGCATACGCTCTCGGACTAAATATAAAATATCTTAAACTGTGTGTGAAGATGAACGGAGGTCTTACGGGTGAGGAACGACATTAGGGAGAGTCATTAATGGCATACATTTCATTTTTGGGTGAACTAACCCTTTAAGTAAGGTAACAAAGTATTTTGTACTTTGTTACTTGACACCTAGTTTGAACACTGTTTGCCGTCACACAGGACATCTCTGGAGGAGCGGCTGCAGCGGGAGGAGAGATCAGGGATGCTGAACCTCAGCGACGCAGCGGTTGGAAGCAAACAGCTCACGTTCACTCTCAAGAAGGTAAGCATGATGATGAACACTGAGTGTGTGTTAATGTGGGCGATCATATTTACGACTGTTCTTTAATGAGCTTGCAGGTGTGATGTTGTAATCCTAGAAATTTCCAGTTGAGTAAAAACACATGACTGATTCATTCAAACCGTTATATAAGCCATCACTTGCAGGTTTGCTAAACACCTTTTCACTTAATCTGGCCCTAGTCATATGTTTGTTTCTCGCTTTTCCTCTATCTTCACCTCTCCCTCTTTGTTTAAATGAAGGTGATGGTGTGTTAAAACTGGGTCAGCCTCATTTCCAGCTCAGATTTCCGCTGACTCATATCAAAAACTGGCTTCAGTATGACCTGAAATTCTCACCGTTGTTTTCTGTCCTTTGACCGCTCGCTCACACGCCCATTTAATTCCCATACTCCTCCTGTCTGTCACACACATCATTCAGTCAAGTCACTTTGCTGCTTTGTTGGACGTTCCTGGAAATATTTTAGTAACTGGATAGTTTGAGGTCATCTTATCCTTCCAAAATCTAAACGTTTACATGAATGTTCCTTGCATTAAAGGAATGAATAACGGAATTATTCTTAACTGTTCGCTCGCATGCTAATAGATTTCCCAAAGGAAACCCCAAAAAGTATCTCACACAGATCTTTTCCATAGAACGATAGTTCATAGTGAGACTGCCAAGCACCATTTAAAATAAAGTAGTCCTTGTGACTCATGCACTATAATCCAGCTCTTCTGAAGTCATGTAAAAGCTTTCTGTAATTGTTCAGAGATTATCTACACCTTCTGCTCTTGCTCTTAGTGTATTATGACCGAGTTCAAACACATTCATGTTCAAAGTATGGGGTCAGAAAGATTTTGTTTTTAAAGAATGAATGCTTTTATTCAGCAGATGCATTAAAGTGATCAAAAAATGATTTGTTTTGAACTTTCTTTTCTTCAAAGAATCTTTAGAAAAGCAGGTCATTGTTTCTGCAAAAACATTCAACTGTTTTCAACATTGATAACAATCATAAATGTTTCTTGAGCAGCAAAACATCATATCAGAAAGATTTCTGAAGGATCATGTGAGGCTGAAGACTAGAGTAATGCTGCTGAAAATTCAGCTTTGATCACAGAAATTAATGACATTTTATAATGTTATTTTAAAATGTAATTAGACTCGACAATACCTGTTTTACTGTAGTCTTGATTAAATAAATACAGCTTTGGTGAGCAGAGGAGACTATGAAAAAGATTCAAAATCTTACTAACTTTTACATGGTAGTCTGTAGGCGTGTGACGGTTCAATTTAATCACGGATCGGTTTTTATCATTGCTTTAGGGTCAAGCTACGGTTCGGTATGTGCTATGTTCAGAGGAATAAAGGACTATTATCAAATAAAAAAGAAAATAAGAACAAATAATCAAACACAAGCTACAATAAATACAATAGAGCAAAAATACAAATGAAAGCCTGTTTTTCAGGTATCTAACAGTAGTTCGTTTTCAGGTACAGAGATTGAACAAAGTAATCAAGTGCAAAATATTGCATATAATATTCACTGTATGAATAAATGTGATCCGTGCTACCAAAATGACTCGCAATGAGCACATTTTGTTGTTTTCACCCTTAAATCATAGTTCATTAGAATCTCTTGAAGCATCGAAAATACATTTTGGTCCAAAAATAACAAAAACTACGACTTTATTCAGCATTGTCTTCTCTTCTGTGTTTGTGTTCAATCCTCAAATAAAGATTCAAACGGTCATGAATCAGTGTATTGATTCATGATTCGGATCACCAATGTCATGTGATTTCAGCAGTTTGACACGCGATCCGAATTATAAAGCAATCCGTGATTTCAGCAGTTTGATGTAGTTTTTGTTATTTTTGGACCAAAATGTATTTTCGATGCTTCAAGAGATTCTAATGAACCCACTGATGTCTCATATGGACTACTGTGATGATGTTTTTATTCCCTTTCTGGACATGGACAGTAAAGTGTGCATACACTTGCATACGCTCTCGGACTAAATTTAAAATATCTTAAACTGTGTGTGAAGATGAACGGAGGTCTTACGGGTGAGGAACGACATTAGGGGGAGTCATTAATGACATCAATTTCGTTTTTGGGTGAACTAACCCTTTAACAAAACTAGAAAAGAGGGAAAATATACTGATGGACAGCAGCACTTATTTAAAGTCTGTATTTTACTATAAATGCCATGCTAGGACATCTCTTTGAACTGTTTCTTTCCATGATTTGTCTGAGCAAACCAATGAATGACTAAAGAAAGCTGATGAATCACTGAAATGAATCAAGTCTCCCATTGCCTCTTGAGAGAGGGAGAGAGCGTGAAAAAAAAACTATTCTGATTACAGCCGAGTGAGTTTTGTCACGCTATGCTGATCTTCCTTGAAAAGGTCGCCTATTAAAAGGAAAAGAGACAATTTTTTAGTATTGTCGAGCTACTGAACAGTGGAGATAAGTCTATTGTGTCACTGCCTTTAGTTTATCACAACTCAATCCTGCTAAGATTCCTCAGTCAAAAAAAAATCCCTTCGAAAGTAAAGCTACGTGAAGGCCAAGTACGGTAACCCATTTTTGTCCTCTGCATTTAACCCATCCGAGTTAACACACACTCTAGGAGCAGTGAGTAGTGAACACGCAGCAAAACGTGGACATACTCCTGGAGCACAGTGGGAAACAATCGGGGAGCGATTTGGGGTTAGGTGCATACAAACCCGTGAGCTTCGGGTAACCAGTTTGACTCTAAACATTAGGCCACGACCGCACCTTGAAAGAGTTATATTTTTGGCAAGTTGTGGACCGTTTTTGGCTTTGCCACTAACTCTTCTTGTATTGCACAGACGGAGAGGCAGCGATATCAACAGCAGGCTGAACGTGACCATCATGAGGAGAGGAGGAAGATCAGACGGGCGGCTGGACACCTACATTCTCAAAGGGGAGGAAGAGGACGAGGCTTCGGGAGAGGAAGAGGCGGAGGAAGAGGAAGAGGCGGAGGAAGAGGAAGAGGTGGAGGAAGAGGCGGAGGAAGAGGAAGAGAAAGACCCTTTTAAACTCAGGACTGATCGTGGTCACTCGATGTTGACACAGGACTTTTAATACTGCCTTATAATGTGTCTGATCAGACATCTGCAGAAATGAGATCGTTCCATCACAGACGCCATCACTGATTCACATTGAGACTGTGTGTGTGTGTGTGCGCGTGCGTGCGTGTGCGTGTGTGTGTATGTGTGTGTGGTATCAGACCTCTTTTTCCACAACATCTCTCAGTACAGCCTAAACAGAACCTTGTGTTTTGTGAAGTACCATAAAACATTTTTATCAACATTTGCCTGTCTTGGTCTCTTATGTTTACACACACAAAAAGAATTCCCATACGGCATTAGTTCAATTTTACTGCTGATCATTTCTGAAATGCTTTTGAATTTTTATACTAGTTAGGGATGTTAACCGATGACCGTTTGACAGATGGTTGACCGTATCAACGTTAACCGATCAAAGTTGTCGGTTTTGAATTTACTAATCTCTAAATTAGGCTATTATAGACAGTGGACTCAATGCTACTACAGTTAGCCGTCTCATTCCAAAAACTTTGTGTGAAGTGAACAAATCCCTCACACTCAATTTTTCATAACTCGCCTGTTTGTACTTAATAAACCAATAAAAACATTTGCCACAAGGTCACAGAGTTTGGGTTTGCGCGCTCACAAGGTTTGCAAAAAGTAAACAGGCTAACACTCGAGGCTAGAGCCAGGGCAGACGACAGTATGAAGCGTCATTTGGAAATATATTACATCTACATTTCAGTGGAAACACGTAAGGTATTGATCGTCTTTCTTTATTATTGTTAGCACTACCTCGAACTAAAGCGGGTCTCTTCGGAGCTGTCATTTTCTTAAATGAGCCGCGGCAATGTTTCAAATAAGCTCATAATGCTGGACAAATGCCTTTATTTTCAACGCGATCACCTTGTACCCAAAACATTTCGAAACTAAGGAGCCATTTGTTTGTCAATTACAAACAAGCTCCCCGGCGGCGCGTTTGCGGGACTCGTTACGCGCTGTAGGGGATTTTAAAAAAGTGATGTGAGTGGGAGGAAGGCGCCGGCGTCGGGACAGTGTGTGTGTGTGTGAGAGCGCGAGGCAGAGCGGCAGAGAGATCATAGAGAGATGCGACAGTTTACAACTACGAAGTTATGGATTTACTCTAGAAAACTAGTTAACCAACGGAGGCAGGCCAAAACTGAAAATGTGCTGTTTTCCATGGGCTTCTTCTATGTAGTGTGTACTAAATATGTGCACTTTACCATGGGATATGGTCTTTATACTCGTTGACTCAATCAGACATTCCATTATATTAGGGTTCCAACTAACAATTGTTGTGAAATCTGTCTATTATTTAGTTTTAGGATTTAAAAAACAATTTAGCTTAGTGTTTTTTTTTTTTTTACTCTGAATGAACAGGCTTTTGCTGTCAAGATGAACTTTTTGGCAAAATAGAAATGCTCTCAGGATTTGACAAATTGGTACAGACTCTAAAGTTACATACGACATTGGTATACATAATTTCATTAGCATTTGATGAGAATGATTTACAGTCACAACCAACTGCTGAGTGTTCATGGGTGTCGGGTATGATTCACACCTGTTTATTCAAATAAACTTAAATCCCAAATATTTAGCTATGGTGTGTTATACCTGAAACCTAATAATAAAAAATGTGGAAGGTTGAGTACTTTTAAAAGTGCTACTTTTTACTCCTACTTTGAGTAGTATTTAGGACAGGTACTTTTACTCTACTTGAACTACTTTTTTGAGAAGTAACAGTACTTCTACTTGAGTAAGCTTTATGCTCTTTCCACCACTGGGTTTATCCAAGTTCTAGAACAACATATGCTCTCATCCAGACATCGTCTCTTTTGCATTTTCCAACATGACAATGCCAGACCACATACTGCATCAATCACAACATCATGGCTGCGTAGAAGAAGGATCTGAGTACTGACATGCCCAGCCTGCAGGCCAGATCTTTCACCCATAGAAAACATTTGGCGCATCATAAAGAGGAAGATGCGGCAAAGAAGACCTAAGACAGTTAAGCAACTAGAAGCCTGTATTAGACAAGAATGGGACAACATTCCTATTCCCCAACTTGAGCAACTTGTCTCCTCAGTCCCCAGACTAGTTATAAAAAAAGAGGGCATCCGCCACACAGTGGTAAACATGGCCTTGTCCCAACTTTTTTTAAATGAGTTGATGCCTTGAAATGTAAAATCAACTTATTTTTCCCTTAAAATTATACATTTTCTCTGTTTAAAGTGCATTCTGTTTTTAATCACAATTTGGCAAGTGTCCCAACTTTTTGGGAATCGGGTTTGTAAATGAATACAATGAATGATAAAGGAATAAAGTGCATAGGTTGCATAAAATACATGTGATTAAGTTGAGTGTGGCTATGGAAGAGTTACATTATCTTATGGAGGGATAAACTGTTTCTCTGAAACTAAGATGAAAAACCTTATTACACATCAAACAAAGCATTCTGGGAATTGTTCTCTTATCCCCATGAGACAAAAATACATTTTCTGTCTTTTCTCAGTCTAGAAAGCACCAAATTCAAAAATAATTTCACATTTCCTCTACATTAATGACCCAGTTTAAATACAGATTCATCTTCCCTGCGCTGAAGTACCCCTTTAAGTGATATTTATGTTGAGTAAGCAGTCTGATGGCGATGACTTCTTAAATTTGTTGCATCTCCATTCCAGTGTTGTGATTAACTGCTGACATCAGTGGGGCAAACACCCACCCTTCTTTTCCCTGTGAAACTCACTTGCAAAATGTACACAGTTAGAAGTCCTTTAAGTTTATAAATATATTTTTTCACTCTCCAAACCACAACCAGAGGTTTCATGTAGGTTAATGTAGGTTGTCTACAAACCGGAGGAAAGTTTGGTGGTTTAATCCCTGGCTCCACCTGACCAAGTGTCCGAGGTGTCCATGAGCAAGACACCTAACCCCAGCTGCTCTTGATGAGCTGAATGGTGCCTTGCATGGCTGACATCTCCGTCGGTGTATGAATGGGTGAATGTGAGGTAAAGCGCTTTGGATGGATATAGGTCTGTTGAAAGCGCTATATAAATGCAGTCCAATATTCTAAACAAATAGACATAACCCCTCGTGTTCGCAACACCCAATTCAAGCGGGACTCAAGAGAGCGTCTCTTTAGATCAGAGGATTTAGGTTTACTCGCACAGCAAATACTAGCTGGCCTCCGTTACATAGACACCAAACATGATGGAAAAAGATTGAACTGTAATGCATTCATTCATTTGTTCAATAACAGCTGAATTTGTGTAAGATGTTGCAATATTCAGTTAAAGTATAGCGCCACCCACTGGCAGCAGGAAGAGATGTGTTTAACACTGTGATGCAATGTGAATAGCAACATACTAAATACACAATTGAGTACTAAACATGCTAGAAACATTCTAAAACATGCTAACATCATTTAGCTGAGTGCTAAAGTATGCTATTATCGTCATTAAACAGGAAGCTGTTGTAACTCAAGCATACAATGTCCAAGTATACCTCAAACTTCACCTTTGATAAGTGCTTTTCCTGAAGACATCAACATGCCAAAATAGCAGTCTTCCTATTTTTATATACTTAAATGCATATTTCCCATCGTGCTCTGTTTTCCTAAAGCCACCGGGTGACGGTGACACAGGTGCGAGAGTCCTTTCATCACTGCTTGCAGCTTTAATTTTAGATTGTTGATTTTATCAATATTGTTGCAGCCCTAGGTTAAAATAATTTGCAATGTCTTATGGAAGGAATAGATTATGCATACATTAGACATTAAAGGGTTACTTCAGCGATTAGCATATGGCTTTGTATTAGTAGAAATCTAGAAACCTGGAGTATATACGAATGATTGTGCTTCCCCCCTCATATCCCCCTGAGACAAGAGATTTATGCATTTTATTTCTGGAGAAATTGCTCCCATAACGCAAATATCGTCAATTTGCGCCATCGGAGGAACTGTTGGCCAGAGGCTAAAGACTACAGCCAGCAGAGGGAGCCATTTCCGCATGTTTTCAACTCGCGCGTGGGGGATGGAGATCACACAGCACTCATCTCACAGCTGGAGCCTCAGGCATTCATGTTTAAACTGTGCGGCCAGCAAAGCAAAGTAAGTCTTTCAATTTCTCAAACTACTTCCTATGAAAGTTATGCTTTCAAAGGTATCAACTGAAAATGCGGCAAACGTGCTGAGAATCTATGCCACGGACACGTTTACCTCAGCTCTCATCACGAGCTCATCCATGACTGTCAATGAGACTCCCTCAGTGGCTAAATCACATTTTGAACACACACGTTCAGTTTTAAATTGTAGTGTCTGTGCTCTAACTGAACTGATTTTATGAAAATGAACGCGGTAGCAGTGGGAAAGTGAAAGTGATCCAGAAATCTAGTAGCTGTGGCTTTGGCAGTGAAGCATTCTGGGAATTGTTGTCTTTCATCCCCATGAGACAAAAATACATTTTCTGTCTTTTCTCAGTCTAGAAGGCACCAAATTCTAAAATAATTTCACATTTCCTCTGCATTAATGACCCAGTTTATATGCAGATTCATCTTCCCAGCGCTGAAGTACTCCTTTAAGTAGACTACTATATAGTATTGTACCTTTGTGGAGGATTTTACTTTTCTTTTGTTTTTTGTTGCCTCAAATCGAATCTGTAGTATGTAATACTCGTATATTCCTCCACTTTTCTTTTTCGAAATTCATTTTATAACTTCTATTGGGGTGTGCAAGGGGTTGTGCACATTATTAGCACAAAAATATGCGTACTTTGAAAATCCATCAGAAATAGTGTGTCTGGACATCTTTGTTATATAACGTATTATGATTTTGGTGACAGTTATAATATTGCTCACTATTTAGGACAGATGCAAAATTGGGACAAACATTAAAAAGCATCACAGAACTACAAGCATGTAACTGTCCAAACAAAAACGCTCCATTCTCTAATGTTTCTATTTTAACCTCACATTAAATAAACTAGCACCCTCAGTAAAAACTATATTTCTCCCTCACTGAACCTTTTTAGTTTGTTTGAATTAAGGGTTAGTTCACTCAAAAATGAAAATTACCCCATGATTTACTCACCCTCAAGCCATAGGTGTATATGACTTTCTTCTTTCAGACAAATAAAATCAGGGTTATATTCTTTCAGAGTTAAAATCTTCTTTCAGAGTTAAAATCAGAGTTATATAAAACATCCTGGCTTATCCAAGCTTTATAATGAGAGTCAATGGTACCTGAGTTTTTGAATCCCCAAAAAATGCATCCATCCCTCATAAAAGTAATCCATACGACTCCAGGGGTTAAAAAAGGCCTTCTGAAGCAAAGTCATGAGTTTGTGTAAGAAAAATATCCATATTTATAACTTCATAAACTATAATCACTGGCTTCCAGTAACGGCCGTATGCGAGTCTAGCTCTGGTGAAGAGTGACCTCTGACCTGATGCATTGACAAACGGGGAGGATAGAGAAAACAAAACACTGCTCACGAATTAGAAGTCTAAAATGACAATGTTTTAAGACTTGTATGGCTTAATATAACATAAATTATCCCTGCGTCCCAATTCACATACTATCCATCCTAAATAGTATTCAAAAATAGAATTAGTATGTCCCAAATCGTCCCAAAATGTTAAAAAGAGTATTTCAAAGATTCCCGGATGGTTTACTATTTCCAGGCAGAATTTGAAGTGCGGATCAATGCACACTCTTAACAGCTGACATTGCCCACAACCCATTGCGAGTTGGACGAGGATTCGATTAGAACTACAAACGCGGATAAAAAGTGTTAAAAAACTACAAACACACTGAAAAAAATGACTTTGTGGCATGGTAAAATCTATTACATTAATTCATGTAATTATTACTTTGTAAAATCAAGTTTAAGTTGGAACTATATATCTTAAGTAAAATTTACACAGTCTATTCATGTAATAACTTAACTGAGAAAAAAGAGTACATTTTATCATATATTTACAAATAATATTTAATGTTTATAGTCACAGCACAGTCACCTAAAATATTAAGTAAATTTTAATCTGAAAAGCAAAGTGCATTTGAAAATGCGCACAGATTTTTCGCAAAGATCCAACTTGTTCAGTGGTGGCAGAGACAATCACAAATCACAATAACGGTAGCCAACGCTACATAAGTTCTTATTGAGAATTAATAGGTTTTTTTTATGTCACCATTATAGCGATTAGTGTTTTCTTTAGTTGGGCAGTTTGGCGACTTTTTAATGTTAGTTTTTCTCTCACTGCTGTGACTGAGTTTGCTATGGCAAGAAAAGCAGAGAAAACATGATCAGATGCTATTGGCCGCTTGATGATCAGAATTTGATCATTGTGTAGTGGCTTAATTCACCAATCTTATACGTGAATATGAGCAATATACTATTAACCTTGTTTTATTCTAGAAAAGATCCAGCACAGTTTTAACCAGAAAAGTTGAATACATTTTATAACAGACTGTACACTAAGCACTTTGAACACCTGCAAGCTTTTCTCACACACAGATATCAAGATTCAGCCTAAGAATCTCAACAATGGTGACATGTCACAATGCATTCTGGGTGCATCATGCAAAATTCCCGAATGCATTGTGGCATGAAGCATGCCACCGTTTAAATTTTAATTTACTTGATTACTTTTAATAAATACAACCTGCTAAGTTACATATAATTAAGTAGCATTTACTAAATGTCTTAGCAAATGTTACATTTATAGTTAAGTACATTTTACTTGATACTGGCAAGTAATGTGTACTTGATATTACAGCAGTAAAATTTACTAAGAAAAATTGAGTGCAAATTGTTACAAAGATTTTATCAAGTAAATCCTACAAGTTGTTTTTATTAGTGCATGACGGATGTGCAAGTCAGACGGTTAAGTAGAGAGGTTTAGATAAAGGTTTGAGTGATCAATTATCAGTATTTAACCTGACAAAAATATATTTATTCAGTCCTATTCACATTATATTTCACCTGCAGCAGCATTGTGAACTTGTTTAATGACACGTTTGTTCATTAACTTTTAAATGCATCATTATATTTAAACTGCAAACACATGAGGAGAGTCTCTGACCCACAAAGACCCACACATGGCAGATCAATAAGACTAATTATTAAGACTAATTACATTTAAACACCACAACAACGCTTACGTTTCAGAGTTAAACAAAACCAAAGAATTGCTTTGTAATTGCATTTAAAACACACACAAACTCACATGTGCACACACACACACACACACACACATTTTCTACTACATATTTCAGTAAGAGACATCTTTTATGTTATATTAAGCCATACAAGTCTTAACACCAGGGGATCCCTTTAAAGAGAAATGTGGGAGGAGCTTGAGTTTGTTGTTTGAACTGCAAGAGACGTCGACTCTCACCTGAGCTTACACTTCTCCTACATCCTACGTCATCCATCGGGTCAGAGGTCACTCGTCATGCATCGGGTCAGAGGTCACTCGTCATCTATCGGGTCAGAGGTCACTCATCACCCATCGGGTCAGAGGTCACTCGTCATGCATCGGGTCAGAGGTCACTCGTCATGCATCAGGTCAGAGGTCACTCGTTATGCATTGGGTCAGCAACAACTGCGTTGTTTTATTGTTTTATGATGTTTCCTGAGGTGCACTTATAATGTTAGAATGCTTTTTACATCAAAAAGGGTCATAATTTATAAGTAAAAGGCATTTTTCCTTCCCTTTTTTAGCCCTCTGCTCTGAACGCTCTGTTTAAAGGGCCGTGTCTGCTGTGAGAGTTCAGTGTAAACGCCCACTGATGTGATTGGCTAACGTCTTTCCATTTGAAATAGCTAAGTATTACTCTTTTTTTTCTAGCATGTTTTTACTATTACTGCTCTCATGGTTAACTAATCATTGCAGAAATGATCATTGTAGCCAATCACACACTGTAAAAAATGCTTTTCTTACTTAGTATTTTTGTCTTGTTTCCAGTCCAAACATCTAAAAACTATTAAAACAAGACGTATTTACTAGCAAAAGTAATTGTCTTGTTTTGGGCGAAAAATTCACAAAAATAAGTTGAGTTGTTGCTTAAAATAAGATAAATAATCTTAATTCAAACAGAAAACAAGATTCTTTAGTTTACCCCACTTGCAGATTATTTTGCTTATTTTAAGCAAAAACTCTCTTAATTTTGAGTTATTTTTTCCCAAAACAAGACAATAATTTTTACTTGTCTAGTAAATGTTTCTTAATGTAAGAATTGTTTGATATTTTGACTAGAAACAAGACAAAAATACTAAGTAATGAAAGCTTTTTGTAGTGCAGACATGCTGAGCGCATGAAAGCAGTGCTCTCGTCATTGCAACTCAGTTTATGTCCACTAATGATTCCTTTCATCTTCACTAACAGTGCAAACAAAAAAGAGATTCGTTGAATAAAGCGGGAGTCACTGATAACTCACGCTGTTTGACTGACAGCTGCAGTGTGTGCTGCTCCAACAATTACAAAGGGAGCTTTCCTTTTAGACCGCTTTTTTTTAATAGAACTGAATCACTGTTAAATAACAGATTCATTTCATCCTACTAAGAGAAACAATGCACGCTGATGTTTAGTCACTGGTTTGATTTACTGACACACAGACAAAGAACATCTGACTGTACATGAATCATTACGTTTCAGATCAGGCATTAGAATGAACACAGTTACTTACGTGTTGGAATACTGTCGAGCCCAGGCACCGCACAATTTTTTGTAATCCTCAACGCATGTTTATGGCTTGGCAGCTTAAAGGGGGGGTGAAACACTCAGTTTCAGTCAATCTCATGTCAATCTTGAGTACCTATAGAGTAGTATTGCATCCTTCATATCTCCGAAAAGTCTTTAGTTTTATTATATTTATAAAAGAAATATGGGCTGTACCGAGTCTTTCCGGAAAAAAACGGAGGCTGAAGGGCGTATCGTGTGGGCGGAGCTAAAGAATGACGAATGCGCAAAGCGGTGACGTCCTCAAGCGTAGAGAAACCCACCGCTATCGATCTCAGCTAATAGATATGATCCAGAATCATTCAGAGGCTGAAATAAATTGAACAGGAGAAACAGCAACAGCAGGACGTCCGTCTCTGTGGTATGGACTGTATTTAATGGCCTGTCAACATTTGTGTGTCTTTACTCGCAGTTTATGAGGACATGATTCGGTTTATGGACTATTGTATGCGACTAAACCTTAGTAGCAAGCAAAACGGTTTTGACCGTCAGACTAGTGGAACGTTATACACAGAACAACAATGGAGTAACCGTTAGCGCATTTAAATGACGAAGCACGCGATCGTGTCGTTTACTGATGTTTACTCACGCGACGAGCCAACAGCATAGACATTTGAAGCAGATTTACTCACCGGCTGCTTCCAAAGCAGGACCGAACCTTTATCGCTGGGACGGCTCCGTCAAAAACACACTTCTTGGAGTGTGGAGATGAAGTGGAATGAAGTGGAGCGCGGGGCGGACTATAACCGACATAAGTGTTCACGGACGACTGGATCTGCACCTGAGAGAGTGTTTATGGGCGTGCATTTCCTCTCTCGCTCTAGTCACACGCGCGCACCCTACCGGGAGAAGAGCCCGTACGGCCCATACAAGGACCTTCTGGTCTATTAACGTCAAGCCGAGCCATACTCGAAAAAAAACTCTACGAAACTTGTGAGAAACCGGAAGGAGTATGTTTGACACAGAAATACTCCATCAAACGTCCAACATTATTTTTTGAAACTTTGTCTATGTTTAGGATGGGAATCCAAGTCTTTAACAGTGTAAAAGTTAAAGCCTAGTTAAAGGCTTTTTTTTAGCCTTTAGGTTAAAGCCCCCCCCCCCCCCCCCCCCCCCCCCCCCTTTAATCTGGTCTATGTTACTTAGGTGGGCGGGGCTAAACAGGCAGTGATGAAGTAGGCGGTGCTTGCCTCCCTTTGACATCACAGATCCCCACTTTGAAAAGTCGTTGTCCTTTGCTAAACCTGCTGTCAATAAAAGCTATTATTGGACTAACAAGGAAGTTTTCAGTTCTGAAACTTACAGGATATTCTTGTAGTATGATGACCTCTTATATGTCAAAAGCTCAAGGAAAATTTGATTTCTCAGTTCAAGACCCCTTTAATATAACTCTGATGGTGTTCGGCTGAAAGAATAAAGTTATATACCCCTATAGGATGGCTTGAGGGGGATTACATTATGGGATGGATTATCATTTTTGGATGAAAGAACTCTCAAAATGATTAATTCATTTTCATTCATTCATTTATTTATTTATAAAGCACAAATAAACACAACAGAAGTTGACCACTGTGCTGTACAAAGAACAGTAATACAAATAATAAATAATATAAACAAAACAACAAAGATCATTTAAAAATACATCACTAAATGTAAGCTTAAAAAAACACATGATGATCATAAATTAATTTTTCTAAACAAATAACAACTGCTTTAATGGAATATGAAACTATCAGTTGCTAATATTTGAATATTGAGAGTAATTTAGAGAAGTGAAAGAGCCAGACTGGCCATCTGATGTGAATCACTTCCTTTCATGACTTTGATGGCATTCAGACACAATGTATTTGATAACAGATCACTTAAAAATCTCGCCACTTTCACAGGAATACTACCATTCTTGGGTACTGTTACTTTAAATTAAATAAACATTATCTGAAATGCAATAAATATAAAAATAATTTTTAATAAAATTTTCATTTAATTTACCTTGATAAAAAATGAAATAAAAAAAAAGTAAAATCTCAATGATAAAATAACAAATTCAGATCCTCTTTTCCTCATCAGTTCCTTAAAAGCAAGCCACGTGAGGTTTTAGCTGGTTCTGGGTCATCTTGCAAAGCTTAAGAAATGTGCTCTGCTTCTACTTTCTGTTAGGAAAAATGCTTCAGCATGTCTGTTTTAGGAGCAGCCTGACATCATCACTGCACAAACCACAAGATTACAGGAGCCAAAACACTCTCGCCCAAATGTGTTGACTGAGTTTGTTTTAATATCCTTATTTTAGCATGAAATCATTCTATATATACATTTTATTTATTTATTCGGAGTGTTCTCACAACTAAAGCCAATATTAGGCACTACACCCAACACTGCCTGTAACACATTGAATCAAATGTAAAAATTTGAAGTAGAAAGACAGAAATAAAATGTACAACTTACAGCCTCCTGTGGAGGGTGCTCTGGGAGTATGGGGTCTGGGGCCCCTGCTTAGGGCTGTTCGGTCCCTGTGTGACCGGAGCAGGAGTTTGGCTTGCATTGCCAGCAATCAATCAATCAATCAATTAATCAACTTTATTTATATAGCGCTTTTACAGTGACGATTGTTTCAAAGCTGCTTCACAGTGTTAAACAGGACAATATAGCAACAAAATTAGATTTGGCAGTACAGTCGTTCTGGAGAAAACAGTGATGTTATCAGCTTATTTTAATTTATCATATAGCGACAATGTTGGCAGATCAGTTTTACAGTTTATAGAATTACTGTAAATAAGACCTAATTAATTATTTTTATTTGTATATTTAGTTGAATAACTTGGATCATAATTTTAGTGTCCCCAACTGAGCAAGCCAAGCCAAAGGCGACAGTGGCAAAGAACCAAAACTCCACCAGGGCAGTAAGTCAGATTTGTTGCCGGTGCATGTTGGTCTCCGGCAGGGCTGCCCTTTGTCACCGGTTCTGTTCATGATTTTTATGGACAGAATTTCTAGACGCAGCCAAGGGCTGGAGAGTGTCTGGTTTGTGGGACCACACAATTTCGTCTCTGCTTTTTGCAGATGATGTTGTCATGTTGGCAACCTAAGACCAGGACCTACAGCATCCATTGGGACAGTTTGCAGAATGTGAAGCGGCTGGAATGAGAATCAGCACCTCCAAGTCCGAGGCCATGGTTCTCAGTCGGAAAAGGGAAGCTTGCTCACTTCAGGTTGGTGGAGAGTTCTTGCCTCAAGTGGAGGAGTTTAAGTATCTTGGGGTCTTGTTCACGAGTGAGGGAAGGATGGAACGGGAGATTAACAGATGGATCGGTGCAGCTTCTTCAGTAATGCGGGCGATGTACCGATCTGTCATGGTGAAGAAGGAGCTGAGCTGTAAGGCCTCGATTTACTGGTCAATCTACGTTCCTACTCTCACCTATGGTCATGAGCTGTAGGTCATGACGGAAAGGACAAGATCCTGGATACAGGTGGCCAAAATGAGCTTTCTCCGAAGGGTGGCTGGGCGCTCCCTTATAGATTGAGAAGCTCGTTCACTCGGGAGGAGCTTGCTGAGGTGGCTCGGGCATCTATTTTAGATGCCTTCCCGGGGAGGTATTCTGGGCATGTCCCACCGGGAGGAGACCGCATTGGTATTCCCCCGGAAGAGCTGGAGGAAGGGTCTAGGGAGAGGGAAGTCTGGGAGTCTCTACTTAGACTGTTGCCCCCATGATAAGCAGAAGATGATGATGATCGCCGACACGTCATCCTTAATAAACATGTCTCCGGCGTGACAACTCCGATCTTTCAAATATTCATATTCTTGTGTAATCGATGCACCATCCTCAATAAACCGTCTCTAGTGTGATACCCAGAAATGCAAAATATTCTGATCTAATATGATTTGTGACCTGTATGATGGCCAGAGAAATAATCACAGACAGTCTGTTAATAGGCCAAAGGGAGAACTGGCACCCCGACTGAGTCTAGTTTCTCCCAAGGCTTATTTTTCTCCATCATGCCCTGGTGGAGGTTTGGTTCCTTGCCACTGTCGCCTTTGGCTTGGCTTGCTCAGTTGGGGACACTAAAATTTTGATCCAAGTTATTCAACTAAATATACAAATAAAATTAATTAATTAGGTCTTATTTGCAGTAATTCTATAAACTGTAAAACTGATCTGCCAACATTGTCACTATATAAGATAATTTAAAATAAGCTGATCACATCACAGTTTTCTCCAGAACAACTGTACAGCCAAATCTAATTTTCTTGCAATATTGTCCTGTTTGACACTGTGACACTGTGAAGCTGCTTCAAAACAATCGTCACTGTAAAAGTGCTATATAAATAAAGTTGATTGATTGATGAGCTTAAAATAATGGCATTTTTACAGTGTAGATCTCGTGGTGACATGCAAATTAAGGTTACTAGTAGTGCTCTATATACATCTTGTGTTCCAAATTATGAGTTTTCTTTTCATTCAGACTTTAGTTTTTCAAAGAAACTGTTTAATTTCTCCATATCTTCTTAGATAACTGGTATCAATGTCAGACAGGCTTGAGTAATTTAACAGGTCATCTTAGGAAATACTTTAAAGAGGTTGGTCCACATTCTAAGCAAGTCTCATGCAACATGTGCAGATGAAAAGCATAAAATGGTGCAATATTATGTTATGCTAAATTTGCTCCCCACATGCATCAATGAGCCTTGGCCGCCTGTTGGAGCACTTTTGATAGATACTGACCACTGCAGACCGGGAACACCCCACAAAAGCTGCAGTTTTGGAGATACTCTGACTAGTCGTCTAGCCATCACAATTTGGGCCTTGAATCCAATTAAAAAGAACAGGGATTAATGAGTAATAAAGAGCAGGTCATGCTTGATGTTAAAAAAAAAGTTATTAAAATGCAATATGCGATGAAAGAGAACTCATGTTCAGTATTCACAGAGTGACAGTAGTTGTCTGTTTGCATCTTCTAAACAGTCAAATACACACAAAATGTCAAAATCTCTCATCTCAATAATCTCTATTCAGTTTTCACACAGTATTAGTTGTTTTTCTGCCTTTTGCAAGCCATTGCACCATGCATTTCATGCTTTTCATCTTCCGAAAAGTCTTTCTTCCGCCACATGTTGCATGAGAACTGTCTTGCTCAATAATGTGGATCAATTTCTTTATAAGGGTTTCCTAATAAGAAGTTAGACTGTGAAAACTGGAAAAACGTTATGGCAGCTCTCTGAGAAAACAAAGTAAATTAACATCTGAACTCACTATTGTGCCTTTAGCATCCCCATCTGAGACATCACACTAAGTTGACCACCCATGTATTGCCTTAAATTTCATTTTTTCCCTTCACTGCTTCTTTCCCCATCTCTCCTCTATAATTCACCTAAAATCTATATAGTTTTTGACACGTTAGAATGATAAGGAACACGGATTAATGAGTAATAAAGAGCTGGACATGCTTGATGTTAAAAAGAGTTACTAAAATACACTGGACCAGCTCTACAGTCCCTGACAAAAGTCTTGTCGCTTATCTATTTTGTAGAAATACCTGATATTAACCTGACTTTTAATTAATCAATTGGTGTTAGAAATAGCTCATATGAAAAGCTAAAACCCTCCCAAATGATGTTTAATGCACTGAAATAAATAATTTTCACAGAAGAAATATTTATCATTTAATCAAGACAGAAAGGTCAAATTTTGGCAAGACAAAAGTTTTGTCGCCTATACAGAAATGTAACAAAATTTACTGCAAATACAAAAATATGTCAGCAAATTAAGTTGTGGCGCTGTGAGTTTCAAATTTAATATCTTGTAGGACTTCCATGAGCTTGAAGGACTGCATCCATGCGGTTTGGCAAGGATTCATACAATTTATTGATGAAGTCATCAGGAATAGCTAAGAAAGCAGTCTTGCATGCCTCCCAGAGTTCATCAATATTCTTTGGTTTCGTCTTCCATGCGTCCTCTTTCATCCTACCCCACATATGCTCAATGATGTTCATGTCTGGTGACTGGGCTGGCCAATCCTGGAGCATCTTGATCTTCTTCGCCTTGAGGAACTTTGATGTGGAGATGGAAGTATGCGATGGAGCACCGTCCTGCTGCAGAATTTGGCCTCTTTTATGGTTGGGAATATAAGAGGTAGCTAAGATTTCTTGGTATTTTAGACTATTGATGTTCCCTTCCATCCTGCAGATCTCGCACACCCCCATACTGGATGTAACCCCAGACCATGATTTTTCCGCCACCAAACTTCACTGTTTTCTGGGTGAATCTCGGATCCATTCGGGCACCAGTAGGTCTCCTGCAATATTTGCGGCGACTGTGGTGTAATTCAACTGAAGATTCATCTGAAAGTCCACCTTCTGCCACTTTTCCAGCGTCCATCCTTTTAGCAGGCTGTGGGCCTTGGCAAATGCCACACGGTTTTTCAATTGTATTTTGTTTAGTGCCGGCTTCTGGGCACTGATTCGACCATGGAGGCCATTTCGAGACAGAATCCTACAAACTGTTCTGGTTGACACACTGCTCTGCTGCAGTGGAAAATGGGCTGGCCTTGGATTTTCGAGCCAACAAACGGTCCTCTCGAGCAGTTGTCTTGCGGGGTCTGCCTGACCTGGGCTTGTCAAAAACGTCTTCAGTCTCTTCAAATCTTTTTTTTTGTCCTCTGTACTTGACGCTGAGACACATTGAAGGTGTCTGCCACATCAGCAGTGGATCTGGTCTTCAGCCTCATGATAATCAAAACTTTAGTCTCAGGGTGAATCTTAGGCATGTTTGCAGAGGTCTAGTTGCAGTTGATGTGAAGGTCTAGTGTACTGGGGTTCTTTTTATACACACTTGAGATCTAATTGATCCATTATTAGTCACAGGTGAAGCTCATATGACAAGGTGACAACACTTATGTCTTTGCAAAAATTGACTCAATGGGCTTTACCAAGCTGTGAATATTAGAATACTTTTTGAAAGTTTAGTTTTTCACTGAAACATTATCACAAAAGCTGGTGGGATTAAAATGAGCCATTTCTTGTAAAAATATCTTGATTAGAAATATATTTCAGCGGCACTTTAGGTCAATTTGTACACAATCGACAAGACTTTTGTCAGGGACTGTATATCCTTTCCAGGGTGCTGGAGGGTTCATGGGAGTTTGCCCAACCAGTCCACATGTCGATGCAAGATGGCGCCGCCGTGTTCGGACGCCGTTCAGGTCGCTCCTCTGAAACTTTGCTTTTAGTTATTATTCTACACTCTTTTGTTCTCGATTTTTACTAATCTATCATCAGCCTTGGTCTGCTATGATAGTAAAACACTTTTGGATATAGGTTATCGCTACACTGACCTGGTTCAAGATGCTTTCATCAATCCTCTGTGGCCACCTGAGATTCCGGGCGAGTTCATCGGATGTCAGCGAGTTCACTGATGTGGCGCTCTGCTTCATCAACACACTGACAAAGCAAGCCACACAAACAATAACTGTAACGTCCTTCTCTAATCAGAAACAGTGGGTGGACAGTTCAATCCGCGCTGCAGTGAACGCCTGCACTGCCGCATACAACGCCGGTCTACTAACAGGGAATGAGTGATTATAAATCATCCTGTTATGCTCTCCGACGCGCCGTTAAAGCCGCAAAGCTCCGTTATAGGGATCGCGTGGTGTCTTATTTCCAGCTCAATGACTCCCGGCGTATGTGGCAGGGACTGAGGACCATCTGTGCTTTTAGAACGAAATCCTCTGCAGAAGTGAAAGCTGATCCGTTGCTTGTGAACGAGTTAAACTCTTTCTACGCTCGCTTTGATGGCAATCGCGGCAGCGCGACGCCGCTGAGTGACGCGCCAGAGAGAATCACTCAGAGCTGCAACAATCACGTGATCTCTGTCTCGGAGGATGAGGTTCGTAGGACACTCAAGCGTGTGGATGTTAGGAAAGCTGCTGGGCCGGATGGTGTTTCAGGTCGTGTCCTGCAGTCCTGTGCTGATCAGCTCGCCGGACTCCTCACATCCATCTTCAATGAGTCCCTTGCTACATCTGTGGTCCCAACCTCCTTCAAAAAATCCACCATCATCCCTGTCCCTAAGAACAGTAAACCCTCTTGCCTAAACGACTATCGCCCAGTGGCTCTCACGTCTTTAGTCATGAAGGTCTTTGAGAGACTCATCAAAAACAACATCTGCTCCTCCATCCCTGACACCTTGGACCCTCTTCAGTTTGCCTATCGTCCCAATAGATTGACTGAAGATGCCATCTCTCACATCCTCCATTCCTCCCTCACACACATCGACAGCAAGAATGGAAACTATGTAAGACTGCTATTTATTGACTATAGTTCAGCCTTTAACACCATAGTTCCCATTAAGCTAACTAACAAACTCCTGGATCTCGGACTGAACTCTTCTCTCTGTCACTGGATTGAAGATTTCCTCACTGGCAGACCTCAGGTGGTGAGAGTAGGACAGTTCACCCTCACCTCCATCACCGTGAGTGTGGGAGCTCCACAGGGCTGTGTCCTCAGTCCCCTGCTCTACTCTCTCTACACGCATGACTGTTTGTCCACACACAGCTCCACCTCTGTCACGAAGTTTGCAGATGATACTGTTGTCCTGGGCCTCATTTCCAACAACAATGAGACCGCATACTTGGACGAGGTGGAGCAACTGACATCATGGTGCCAAGACAACTGTCTCCTTCTGAATGTTAACAAGACCAAAGAACTGATTGTGGACTTCAGGAAGAGACAGCAATTTACTGGTCAATTTACTGGTCTCGATTTACTGGTCAATCTACGTTCCTACTCTCACCTATGGTCATGAGCTGTGGGTCATGACCAAAAGGACAAGATCCCGGATACAGGTGGCCAAAATGAGCTTTCTCCGCAGGGTGGCTGAGCGCTCCCTAAGAGATAGGGTGAGAAGCTCGGCCACTCGGGAGGAGCTCAAAGTAGAGCCGTTTCTCCTCCACATCAAGAGGAGCCAGCTGAGGTGGCTCGGGCATCTATTTTGGATGCCTCCTGGACACCTTCCCAGAGAGGTGTTCCGGGCACGTCCCACCGGGAGGAGGCCCTGGGAAAGACCCAGAACACGCTGGAGGGATTATGTCTTCCGGCTGGCCTGGGAACACCTCTGGGTTCCCCCGGAGGAGCTGGAGGAAGTGGCTAGGGAGAAGGAAGTCTGGGCGTCTCTGCTTAGACTGTTGCCCCCGCGGACTCTTTCAAATGTTAACATGAGTTCAATGGGAATTTGCATTAATCAAGTCCTGTGTACCTGTAATTTAAACCAGAGGTCTTCAACCCTGCAACTGGGGACCCACTGTCCTGCAAAGTTTATTTCCAACCTGCTTCAGCACACCTGCCTGTGTATTTTCAACAAGTGATCCTGAAGAGCTTGATTAGCTTCACCTGCCTTTAATTAGGGTTGGAGCTAAACTCTGCAGGACAGTGGGTCCCCAGGAGCAGGGTTAAAAACCTCTGACTTACACCTTATTGAGGACAGGAGGTAAAGACCAATTGTCAGAGAACACAGGTTATGATTCAGGGCATGATGGAGAAAAATAAACCTTGGGAGATCTCCCAAGGTTTATTTTTCTCTATCATGCCCTGATGGAGTTTTGGTTCCTTGCCACTTCCACTCAGTTGGGGACACCAAAATTTCGATCTAAATTTTCAACTAAATATCCAAATAAAATTAATTACTAAATTAACTATATCAACTATATCACTGATCTGCCCACATTGTCGCTTTATGATAATTAAAATGAGCTGATAACATCACCGTTTTCTCCAGAGCGACTGTACAGCCAAATCTAACTTTGTTGCAGTATTTTTCTGTGGAGCTGCTTTAAAACGATCGCCATTGTAAAAGCGCTATATAAAAAATGTGACTTGACTTGACATGACATATTGTGAACAAGTACTATACTGTATTATACATGTTTGGTGTCATTTGAAAGTCTCACAAAGGTTCTCACAGAAGTAAAGCAAAAGGTAACAGGTTTTAAGAGTTTAGATATATTTTGCTTATTGTGGTGGTGGGTGTGTCCTCTGACAATTGGTCTTTACCTCCTGTCCTCAGTGCAAGTCAGAGGTCTTTAACCCTGCTCCTGGGGACCCACTGTCCTGCAGAGTTTAGCTCCAACCCTAATTAAAGGCAGGTGAAGCTAATCAAGCTCTTCAGGATCACTTGTTGAAAATACACAGGCAGGTGTGCTGAAGCAGGTTGGAACTAAACTTTGCAGGACAGTGGGTCCCCAGGGTTGAAGACCTCTGGTTTAAATTACAGGTACACAGGACTTGACTAATGCAAATTCCCATTGAACTCATGTTAACATTTGAAAGAGTTTTCTGTCTTGGTCTGGTATTTAACCGATGTTGCAGAAGGGTCAGGACCCGAACCTTTATACAGGTCCGCCCGTAACCCTGGTGTCTTTTCAGAAGTCAGGTATGCATCTTTTACTCTTTACTTCAGAAAATAAATTGTTTCATTTGATTTATTCAGACTTATTATTGATTTAAGTGCATTATGGTGCATTTTTTGTTACTGCAAATCTGCGATCAGGGTTAACATACTAGATCTCGGATAGTATGGAGCATGGGGCACATCTGGCGAGATTCTAGATTTCTGACTAACTGGACAACTTTAAAAACTCTTCTTTTTTGTTTACTTTTTGGACTTAATTTACTTTGCCCCACTGAAAAGACTGAACATGCAAGAAACATTCACCCGCTAATTGGAAGCCATCATTGGGACGATTGGGCAGGCCTTACAAAACCCTGTCAAACTACTCAACAAACCTGTCTGAGATTATCTAAGAAGATATGAGAAATAAAACAAACAAACACTTTCTTTGAAAAACTAAAGTCTGAAAGTTTATTGTGCAAAAACCCCACTAATATGTCACTTGCATAATCATTTGTATCACAGTAATTGTGAGCTGTGTGATTACACACACACACAGTAGTTGCTGAGTGCCTCTTACCTCATCAAGTGCTGAGCAGAAGTACTGGCCCTAAATGTTGCAGTTATGACACATTTCCCGTTTATTTGCTGGGACAGAGCACTTTACAGCTGGAGCTCTTCTTTTGGAAGACACTTTTACCGTAATTATGACTGATAAGAGGCTCGTGTCCAGTGATAAACACAAAAGCCAGAAAGCTTTAAGCCATCATTTCAGGTATTGTGCTGCTAGGGTATCAATAGAGCTTTATGGCCTTTATAAAGATATAATGATACTGATGCATTCAGATTTCCCCCCCAGTAAGAACTATTCTCGCATGCAAAAGCATATCCAAAATGCACAGTTGTACATTTACACTAGTGCCAATATCATATCATTAATGAATCTTTAATGTTCTACTGAAAAAAAGAGACCTACATCATGGATGGCATGAGGGTGATTAAATCAACAGCAAATTTTAATTTTTGGGTGAATTATCCCTTTAAAAGTTTTACTTCGGTGTAAGTTCTCTTTGGTGTCCAGCGGATGGATGAGATGGAAGAAGAGAGGAGATTTGGTTGGATTTCACACAGCCAGATAAAAGAGTGTGTGCTTATTCAGAATAATCCCTCCTCAGCGGACCAGGTCAAAAAGCCGTCCTCTACACGTCACTGTCTGAGCCCAGGACATCTGAGGGCCGCGCTGGGATTTACAGCATGAATGCTGAGAGCCCAGAGGGAAGTTAGGAATTTCAAGGAAAAGGAGGTGTACTTTTATCCACTTCATCACACTTTTTTTTTAAATCTTGTTTTGTTGTATAGGTTGTGTGCTGACAGATCAAACAATGCCAGAGAACAATAGCACTTATTAAAGTCAACATGCATTCAAAGCTGACTTTATTTACCTTCTTCTATTGTGAGGCATTGCACGTTATTCCAGAGGAGAAAAAAAAAATCCTCACAAACTTTTATCAAAATCTCATTCAAGTATATTACAAATCTCTTTTATATCTAATCCTCTCATCTCCAGCCAGCCAAATCCCTTCTGGTATATTACATCCACTCTTTAAAAAAAAAACCTTACACAAAAGAAAAGTTAATATACTTAAGTAAAGTTTAAGTAAGGATACTTTAGCCCCCTTCACACTGCGATTCCGGCAAATACACGGATAATGCGACCCGGCATTTGTTCCCAGACCGCTAGATTTGGTCCATTCACACTGCCAGCGAAATACCGTAATATGTGCGCTTTCACACACAACCCGTAACGGTCCCGGCTCGCGTTGACACGTGACATCCGAATGTGACGTATAACGGCGAGCGATCTCAGCTTCAGCGCGGATAGTAAGGAGCTCAGTGGACTCGACTTGTGTCCAGTTTGCACACATTTCTGCTTGTTTAATTTTAGTTTCTTTTGTATACGAACACTCTCTGCATTTAAAACACCGACTAGCTCTTCTGGCACTGCAGGGTTGTATTATTGAAAAAACAAGCTCTAGGAGTCGCACGATAACTACGTACACGTTGCGCCATTAGTTTCGGCTTTTGTTCACACAGCGCTCGTCCCGGATCAAACCCTGCAATGTTACTGGGTCCCCGACCCGGGTCGAATTCGGTAATCAATCCCGGGACGTGGTTGCTTTCACACAGAAGGCGACCCGGCAATGTTCCGGTAATATTGCGGGTCCGACGTGCAGTGTGAAAGGGGCTTAATTAACACCAATGTACTGTAGTAGTAGTAGTGGTATACTTGTAAGTGTACTATTTCAATACTATTTGGGACTAATTTGGCCACCTTTTTAGTTTATAAAAGATTACTTTTAAAAATGCTTTAAGTAGTAGGCTACGGTAGTAAACTTTGAGTATACAACTACGTTTCTGTTTGTACTGCAACTGCAATCAAACTCATAGATAACTGTTAGTTTACTAGTTAAATATTAGTTAATGAAAGTACACTTTATACTCACAGTAAACTACTAGTTTAGTTGTTGTATACTGCAAGTGAACTTAACATATTATAGATTAATATTTAGATACTATTTTTGCATATAATGCTATGTTCCTAGTACATTACATTTTATAGTTGAAATTTTTGAAGTCATGTACACTACAAGTGAACAAGTCTACACAAAAATTCACATACCCAGAATTAGGAAAAAAATATATATAAATCAATATTTTCAATCAGATCTAATGTATTGGATGCCAAAACAGATATACAGGGAGTGCAGAATTATTAGGCAAGTTGTATTTTTGAGGATTAATTTTATTATTGAACAACAACCATGTTCTCAATGAACACAAAAAACTCATTAATATTAAAGCTGAATATTTTTGGAAGTTTTAGTTTTTAGTTTTAGCTATTTTAGGGGGATATCTGTGTGTGCAGGTGACTATTACTGTGCATAATTATTAGGCAACTTAACAAAAAACAAATTTATACCCATTTCAATTATCTATTTTTACCAGTGAAACCAATATAACATCTCAACATTCACAAATATACATTTTTGACATTCAAAAACCAAACAAAAACAAATCAGTGACCAATATAGCCACCTTTCTTTGCAAGGACACTCAAAAGCCTGCCATCCATGGATTCTGTCAGTGTTTTGATCTGTTCACCATCAACATTGCGTGCAGCAGCAACCACAGCCTCCCAGACACTGTTCAGAGAGGTGTACTGTTTTCCCTCCTTGTAAATCGCACATTTGATGATGGACCACAGGTTCTCAATGGGGTTCAGATCAGGTGAACAAGGAGGCCATATCTTTAGATTTTCTTATTTTATACCCTTTCTTGCCAGCCACACTGTGGTGTACTTGGACGCGTGTGATGGAGCATTGTCCTGCATGAAAATCATGTTTTTCTTGAAGGATGCAGACTTCTTCCTGTACCACTGCTTGAAGAAGGTGTCTTCCAGAAACTGGCAGTAGGACTGGGAGTTGAGCTTGACTCCATCCTCAACCCGAAAAGGCCCCACAAGCTCATCTTTGATGATACCAGCCCAAACAAGTACTCCACCTCCACCTTGCTGGCGTCTGAGTCGGACTGGAGCTCTCTGCCCTTTACCAATCCAGCCACGGGCCCATCCATCTGGCCCATCAAGACTCACTCTCATTTCATCAGTCCATAAAACCTTAGAAAAATCAGTCTTGAGATATTTCTTGGCCCAGTCTTGACGTTTCAGCTTGTGTGTCTTGTTCAGTGGTGGTCGACTTTCTGCCTTTCTTACCTTGGCCATGTCTCTGAGTATTGCACACCTTGTGCTTTTGGGCACTCCAGTGATGTTGCCGCTCTGAAATATGGCCAAACTGGTGGCAAGTGGCATCTTGGCAGCTGCACGCTTGACTTTTCTCAGTTCACGGGCAGTTATTTTGCACCTTGGTTTTTCCACACGCTTCTTGCAACTAACTGTTGACTATTTTGAATGAAACGCTTGATTGTTCGATGATCACGCTTCAGAAGCTTGGCTATTTTAAGACTGCTGCACCCCTCTGCAATATATCTCACTATTTTTGACTTTTCTGAGCCTGTCAAGTCCTTCTTTTGACCCATTTTGCCAAAGGAAAGGAAGTTGCCTAATAATTATGCACACCTGATATAGGGTGTTGATGTCATTAGACCACACCCCTTCTCATTATAGAGATGCACATTACCTAATATGCTTAATTGGTAGTAGGCTTTCCAGCCTGTACAGCTTGGAGTAAGACAACATGCATAACGAGGATGATGTGGTCAAAATACTCATTTGCCTAATAATTCTGCACTCCCTGTACTCTTAAGTATATTTCAATCAAAAGATTGAGTACAAGTATAGGCCAAATATACTTTTCTGTCAGAATATTTAAGTGCACTTTTAAGCATATTTCCGAGAAGTACATAAAAGTAGACTGAAAGTATACTTTCTTATTTTTAGTTTAAAAGAAGTATACTAATAGCACACTTGAATAAACTTGTAAGGGAACTTAAATAAAATGTCAATGCTTTTGCGTTCCCTCGAGAAATTTTGCGTTCACTCACAAAACCATTGTGTTATTTGCGAACAAACAGTTTCTCTGAGGAGGAACACAAAAGCATTGACATAATTTTTCCTCCCCACTTCTTCTTCACCATGTCCCTTTACCGACTCTTTAACATTGAAACTTGTTATTGAAAAATATTTATAATTACACATTTGTAAATCAGATTTTTACAAATGTAGAGTTCTTCCAAATGTTGTTTATTCAGTTTACAGTTAAAATTATAGTTAAATACTTTACATGTGCTTTCATTTTAGTCAGCACGATGTGCACTTCTTTAAAGCACGAAAGAAAATGATTAAATTATTTCTAATGTATTTTAAAGTAAAATGTTTCAATGGAATGTGCTTTTTTAAGTACATTTAAGTGGCCTTTTCTTTCATTTATATTATATTATCTTAATTTTTTTGCAATTATACTTTTAAGGGCATGTACACATTCATTACAGTTAAGTGCACTTCTTTTTCACAAGGGCATTGGCCCGTCTCTCCTGGCACTTTGTCATTCTCTATAAACGTCCATCCATGTGTGTGAAAAGGTTGTCTTAATCATGGCGAGCTTCCCTTTGACGTCTCTTTCTTTGCACTCTGTCTGCCCTCGTTTATCCTCTTTTGATCCTGTCGTCATTTATGCTTTCCTTCTGATCTCCCTCTTTTGTCTGCCTCGTTTTCTGCGGGAGGAACTGAAAAGAGAAATGTGCTGACTCGAGCGAGACCTCAGCACACTGGCTCTTGGCATTGGCCCTGTCTGTCTGTCTAGTGTAGGACCATCTGACAGTCATAAATGACATTTATTGAGGTCATCGGCATCTCTTTGTTGCAAGCAGAGAGCTTTTGAAATAAATGGCCTGCTTTGGGGTCAACACGTACCTGCTAAAGCCATAGCCCAGATAGATCAAAAGCAGGGAAATATGTAATCTAATGCATTTTGTCTAGAAGCAGGGCTTAAATACGACCGCAGAAGAGTGTGGTCACAAACCTCTTGAGACATGATGTAACAGAGCAAAAAGCCATGCAAATCCCTCCACTTTCTCCTAAAAACGCTGATTGTTAAAGTCATTATGCTTTTAACTCATTAAACATGTTGCCAAAACAGAGCAGACTAGTCATCAAAGATGGAATCATTTTACAATAGTGTTAAATGATTCGCTTCTGTTTCTTAAATGAGAAGATAAACAGTAGATGTCATTGTACTTATTAATAGTTTAATGAAACACCAGAGCTCAAACGTCTTGGCCCAACTTTATTTTATGTGGCCTTAACTTCTATGTACTTACTTACATCAAAAAATAAGTACAATGTACGTAAGAAAAGTTAGGGACAGGTGTGGTGGTGTGGGTCAGTTTAAGGGTAAAGTTAGGGACAGGTGTGGTGGTGTGGGTCAGTTTAAGGGTAGAGTTAGGGACAGGTGTGGTGGTGTGGGTCAGTTTAAGGGTAAAGTTAGGGACAGGTGTGGTGGTGTGGGTCAGTTTAAGGGTAAAGTTAGGGACAGGTGTGGTGGTGTGGATCAGTTTAAGGGTAAAGTTAGGGACAGGTGTGGTGGTGTGGGTCAGTTTAAGGGTAAAGTTAGGGTCAGGTGTGGTGGTATGGGTCAGTTTAAGGGTAAAGTTAGGGACAGGTGTGGTGGTGTGGGTCAGTTTAAGGGTAAAGTTAGGGACAGGTGTGGTGGTGTGGGTCAGTTTAAGGGTAAAGTTAGGGACAGGTGTGGTGGTGTGGGTCAGTTTAAGGGTAAAGTTAGGGACAGGTGTGGTGGTGTGGGTCAGTTTAAGGGTAGAGTTAGGGACAGGTGTGGTGGTGTGGATCAGTTTAAGGGTAAAGTTAGGGACAGGTGTGGTGGTGTGGGACAGTTTAAGGGTAGAGTTAGGGACAGGTGTGGTGGTGTGGGTCAGTTTAAGGGTAAAGTTAGGGACAGGTGTGGTGGTGTGGGTCAGTTTAAGGGTAGGGTTAGGGACAGGTGTGGTGGTGTGGATCAGTTTAAGGGTAAAGTTAGGGACAGGTGTGGTGGTGTGGGTCAGTTTAAGGGTAAAGTTAGGGACAGGTGTGGTGGTGTGGGTCAGTTTAAGGGTAGAGTTAGGGACAGGTGTGGTGGTGTGGGTCAGTTTAAGGGTAAAGTTAGGGACAGGTGTGGTGGTGTGGGACAGTTTAAGGGTAGGGTTAGGGACAGGTGTGGTGGTGTGGGTCAGTTTAAGGATAGGGTTAGGGACAGGTGTGGTGGTGTGGGTCAGTTTAAGGGTAAAGTTAGGGACAAGTGTGGTGGTGTGGGTCAGTTTAAGAGTAAAGTTAGGGACAGGTGTGGTGGAGTGGGTAAGTTTAAGGGTAAAGTTAGGGACAGGTGTGGTGTGGGTAAGTTTAAGAGTAAAGTTAGGGACAGGTGTGGTGGTATGGGTAAGTTTAAGGGTAGGGTTAGGGACAGGTGTGGTGGTGTGGGTAAGTTTAAGGGTAAAGTTAGGGACAGGTGTGGTGGTGTGGGTCAGTTTAAGGGTAGGGTTAAGGACAGGTGTGGTGGTGTGGGTCAGTTTAAGGGTAAAGTTAGGGACAGGTGTGGTGGTGTGGGTCAGTTTAAGGGTAAAGTTAGGGACAGGTGTGGTGGTGTGGGTAAGTTTAAGGGTAAAGTTAGGGACAGGTGTGGTGGTGTGGGACAGTTTAAGGGTAGGGTTAGGGACAGGTGTGGTGGTGTGGGTCAGTTTAAGGGTAGAGTTAGGGACAGGTGTGGTGGTGTGGGTCAGTTTAAGGGTAAAGTTAGGGACAGGTGTGGTGGTGTGGGTCAGTTTAAGGATAGGGTTAGGGACAGGTGTGGTGGTGTGGGTCAGTTTAAGGGTAGGGTTAGGGACAGGTGTGGTGGTGTGGGTAAGTTTAAGAGTAAAGTTAGGGACAGGTGTGGTGGTATGGGTAAGTTTAAGGGTAGGGTTAGGGACAGGTGTGGTGGTGTGGGTCAGTTTAAGGGTAGAGTTAGGGAAAGGTGTGGTGGTGTGGGTCAGTTTAAGGGTAAAGTTAGGGACAGGTGTGGTGGTGTGGGTCAGTTTAAGGATAGGGTTAGGGACAGGTGTGGTGGTGTGGGTCAGTTTAAGAGTAAAGTTAGGGACAGCTGTGGTGGTATGGGTAAGTTTAAGGGTAGGGTTAGGGACAGGTGTGGTGGTGTGGGTCAGTTTAAGGGTAGAGTTAGGGACAGGTGTGGTGGTGTGGGTCAGTTTAAGGGTAAAGTTAGGGACAGGTGTGGTGGTATGGGTCAGTTTAAGGGTAAAGTTAGGGACAGGTGTGGTGGTTTAAGGGTAGAGTTAGGGACAGGTGTGATGGTGTGGGTAAGTTTAAGAGTAAAGTTAGGGTCAGGTGTGGTGGTGTGGGTAAGTTTAAGGGTAAAGTTAAGGACAGGTGTGGTGCTGTGGGTAAGTATAAGAGTAAAGTTAGAGACAGGTGTGGGAGTGTGGCTCAGTTTAAAAGTAAAGTTAGGGACAGGTGTGGTGGTATGGGTCAGTTTAAGGGTAGGGTTAGGGACAGGTGTGGTGGTGTGGGTAAGTTTAAAGGTAGGGTTAGGGACAGGTGTGGTGGTGTGGTGGTGTGGATCAGTTTAAGGGTAAAGTTAGTGACAGGTGTGGTGGTGTGGGTCAGTTTAAGGGTAAAGTTAGGGACAGGTGAGGTGGTGTGGGTCAGTTTAAGGGTAGGGTTAGGGTCAGGTGTGGTGGTGTGGGTCAGTTTAAGGGTAAACTTAGGGACAGGTGTGGTGGTATGGGTCAGTTTAAGGGTAAAGTTAGGGACAGGTGTGGTGGAGTGGGTAAGTTTAAGGGTAAAGTTAGGGACAGGTGTGGTGGAGTGGGTAAGTTTAAGGGTAAAGTTAGGGACAGGTGTGGTGGAGTGGGTAAGTTTAAGGGTAGAGTTAGGGGCAGGTGCGGTGGTGTGGGTAAGTTTAAGAGTAAAGTTAGGGGCAGGTGTGGTGTTGTGGGTAAGTTTAAGAGTAAAGTTAGGGTCAGGTGGGGTGGTGTGGGTAAGTTTAAGGGTAAAGTTAGGGACAGGTGTGGTGGTGTGGGTCAGTTTAAGGTTAAATTTAGGAACAGGTGTGGTGGTGTGGGTCAGTTTAAGAGTAAAGTTAAAGACAGGTGTGGTGGAGTGGGTAAGTTTAAGAGTAGAGTTAGGGACAGGTGTGGTGGTGTGGGTAAGTTTAAGGGTAAAGTTAGGGACAGGTGTGGTGGTGTGGGTAAGTTTAAGGGTAAAGTTAGGGACAGGTGTGGTGGTGTGGGTCAGTTTAAGGGTGAAGTTAGGGACAGGTGTGGTGGTGTGGGTCAGTTTAAGGGTAAAGTTAAGGACAGGTGTGGTGGTTTGGGTAAGTTTAAGGGTAAAGTTAAGGACAGGTGTGGTGGTGTGGGTAAGTTTAAGGGTAAAGTTAGGGACAGGTGTGGTGGTGTGGGTAAGTTTAAGAGTAAAGTTAGGGACAGGTGTGGTGGAGTGGGTAAGTTTAAGGGTAAAGTTAAGGACAGGTGTGGTGGTGTGGGTAAGTTTAAGGGTAGGGTTAGGGACAGGTGTGGTGGTGTGGGTCAGTTTAAGGGTAAAGTTAGGGACAGGTGTGGTTGTGTGGGTCAGTTTAAGGGTAGAGTTAGGGACCAGTGTGGTGGTGTGGGTCAGTTTAAGGGAAAAGTTAGGGACAGGGGTGGTGGTGTGGGTCAGTTTAAGAGTAGGGTTAGGGACAGGTGTGGTGGTGTGGGTCAGTTTAAGGGTAAAGTTAGTGACAGGGGTGGTGGTGTGGGTCAGTTTAAGGGTAAAGTTAGTGACAGGTTTGGTGGTGTGGGTCAGTTTAAGAGTAGAGTTAGGGTCAGGTGTGGTGGTGTGGGTCAGTTTAAGGGTAAAGTTAGGGACAGGTGTGGTGGTGTGGGTCAGTTTAAGGGTAAAGTTAGTGACAGGTGTGGTGGTGTGGGTCAGTTTAAGAGTAAAGTTAGGGTCAGGTGTGGTGGTGTGGGTCAGTTTAAGGGTAAAGTTAGGGACAGGTGTGGTGGTGTGGGTAAGTTTAAGGGTAAAGTTAGGCAGAGGTGTGGTGGTGTGGGTAAGTTTAAGGGTAAAGTTAGGGAGAGGTGTGGTGGTGTGGGTCAGTTTAAGGGTAAAGTTAAGGACAGGTGTGGTGTTGTGGGTAAGTTTAAAAGTAAAGTTAGGGACAGGTGTGGTGGTGTGGGTCAGTTTAAAAGTAAAGTTAGGGTCAGGTGTGGTGGTGTGGGTCAGTTTAAGGGTTACCAAATAGATCATCAAAAAAAAGTGGGTTCAGAAATTCCAGTTTCTACCTAAAATGGGACCTACACTCACCTATTGGATTATTAGGGAAAACCATACTAATACTGTGTTTGACCCCCTTTCGCCTTCAGAAGTGCCTTAATTCTACGTGACATTAATTCATCAAGGTGCTGAAAGCATTCTTTAGAAATGTTGGCCCATATTGATAGGATAGTATCTTGCAGTTGATGGAGATTTGTGGGATGCACATCCAGGGCACGAAGCTCCCGTTCCACCACATCCCAAAAATGCTCTATTGGGTTGAGATCTGGTGACTGTGGGGCCATTTTAGGACAGTAAACTTATTGTCATGTTCAAGAAACCAATAATCATTTAGGTGAGTGTATAATGCCCCTTTTAACAAGAAGTAATATAAATCTCAGGTTTCCCCTGAGTGTGTCTGTGAATTTCAGCTCAAATTACCATACAATTTATTTATTATAGCTTGTCAAATTTCTCCCTATTTGGGTGTGAGCAAAACCATGCATTTTTGTGTGTCCCTTTAAAAGAAAATGACTCTTTTCCAGATGAAGATATAGAGCCTTTCCTGCTTCAGACACTACGGACACAACAAAACAGGACAGTCTCACGCAGCTAAAATGTCAGAAATTCTTGGTAGCGATGTTCAGCCTTACATATTGGAGCCGGAGACGGACACTGATGAAGAGACTCAGGAAGAAGTTACAACGTTTAGAATGCAATTGGACATTTCTGAACGGTTAGCGGATAAATGTATATAGTTGTTGAGGAGTTACGTTTGCGACCATATGTCCCATTATATTAATCTAAAAAAAAAATCAGAAACAATTTTTTGCAGAGTTGAACTGACTCTTGTTTGAGAAGCAATCCGGCGTAAAATAATGAACACTTTATTGACTTTCTTCTGCATTTTTCTAGGGGGGATCTAGAACCGCTCATTTAAACTGATATATTATTTATGACGTTAATAAAAAGAGAAGTGGGTGGATTTTTACCATTATAGGCTGGTTGTTTACACACACACACACACACATTAGTGTTCAAACACCTTATAAAAGTGAATTTTGCATAATAGGGGCCTTTAAATATGCGCGTAATAACAAACAATTTCCGTTAAAAAAACATATTTGTCCAACTTTCAACTTAACAACTTTCTCTTTCACACGTCCTAACATGACCTTGAAATCACAAACAAATTCACATTTCCACAGCCAACAGAAGCACCATGAAAGAAAGAAAGAAAGAAAGAAAGAAAGAAAGAAAGAAACCACTCTGTGAGGAAAATGTGTGATGATGTCATCAGCTGAGGTCTGAACAACCTTCAGCCAGTAAGAAGCAGTTTGTGCTTGTTTCCTAAACAACACTGTCCCGATTCATTCCAATGAATTAACTCCCATCTGACTATATCATCTGTACTTTATTGGCAGCATGTGATAATGCTGAAAATCATTATTATTATTATTAGTGGATTGTATTAAACAGCACAATTGATAATAATAAATGTTCCTTGAGCATAGACTTGATTTATGATTTTCTTGAGGACAGGAATAAATTACATTTTTCAATATATTCATATGTTTCACAATATTACTGTATTTTTTTAAAAATGCAGCTCTGGTGAGCATGAGAGACTTTTTTCATCCAAGCTTTTGAAAGGTAGTGTATGTGGGTTTTTTATTGTTTTGAGGAAGGGTGCAAATAAGTGGATTCATGTCACTGAGTTCTTAACCTGCAATTTCAGCATTGAATGAATAGTGACTCATATAGGCGATATTATGCCATACAACCTGTTTGTACACATCCATGTACGCCTGTTGCATAACCTTGTGATGCTGTTGCCGCCTAGAGAGTTTCCTCTTGTCATTTCTTGAGAAATATTCTGTTTGTTGATAAAACTAAAACTATTAAAAGCATTTCTGTTCATTGAAATACAGCTTTCCCATGGCAATTCAGGTTGTAGCACTAAAATTATTAACTTGTAAAATAAAATAAAATAAAATAAACTGAAATTTTTTTTTATTAAACCCATATAGCAATATTGTACATAAAATAAAAATAAAATAAAAATGAAAGCTAAAGGTTAATTCAACATTTAAAAAAAATATGCGTCCAAATAAAAAGGCTGCATTCTTCGAAGGATGCAGATGTCAAAGGTCACGCCTTCGGCAAAGGTCGAAGTAATCGTTATCAAATGGGACGGTCTAGTCTACGGGAAATTAAGGACACTTGTAGTCTGGATTCGAAGGAAGGACAGTCTTTGAAGAAAGCATGGGACGCAGCTATACACTCTCCCATCTGCTGGAAAGATAAAACTAAACTCAAAGGAACCATCTGATTTCAAGTTCCCTGTAATTTTCTAAGTAATTGTATGTCTTTGGCTGAATTTCTAACTTTATATTCTTTTGTCATATAAAGAAATTGCCTTTCACAATGCGCACTTTTAAGTTGCTTCTGTTTAGAATAGCACTGAAATAATTAAAAACAATTTTATTGTCTTGGTATTAGAAACATTCTAGCTCTTAAATGCTGTACTTCAAACTTTGTGACTTTATATGTATGTGTCATTCGATGTTTTCCAACAACCTACCAGGAAACATGGCCATGCATAAGTTCTTGCAGCTCAGAATCACGCATTATGCTACCTGGTGAGGAGCTGAGACAGCGGTTGTGGCACGGGACATAACATCTCCATTCCCTCCTTCAGGGAACGAGGTTTACATACATAACCGAGACATTCCCTATAGTTAGTCACTCTACGTTACATCAATGACTGACAAAATGGGGGTCCCTATGTAATCTCGCCACAATGGTCTTCCAGTGCCCTGTACAAGCCTAAGCTCCCTGTCGTGAGGCTAGCACGAGTGAAGGGCTAGGGCTAGGCTAACACAAGAATACCAAGGTACACTGGGAAGCATATCCCAAGTGGAACTATGCAACACACTTCCAGCCCGAAGGTAGGTCTTACAGAATACACATAATGACCCACAAACAGGATGCATATGGAAACTTTGAGTTATCAATCTCGGAAATGGCAAGAATGATCTTGCCCAGGGAGAGACACGTGCTTGGAGGAGACTTACCATGGAAATACACATGTGGGGGTTACCCAGAAGGGGAACCATGCACATGAAGGCACCTGGCCAAACACGAGGGCTGACCAACCGGGCATGCACTTTGGTGTCAATGTCAACAGTGTTGGAGAAGCTCAGGACTTAACTGAGAAACTCACCAGAGTAAAATAGCGCATGTATTCAGTCTGTGGAGTGGAATGGTGCAGCAAGCAATGACACCGAGCTGGTCCTATTCACTGGCCACTGGCAGCTAGTACACTAAAGGATTCTGCCTCTACACAGTGATTGTAGAATCTCGCAAATGTGTTGGGTGTCGCCCATTGGTAATGCACAGGAGGAGGCAACATTCCTGGTAGCTGGCTGAACGACATATCAGTCCCGCGTGTAATGCAGCTCACTGTCAGCGAACGCGTCATTAATTGATGATAGAAAACACTGGACGAGTTTTCTTGCACGTCCGTTTTAATTGCGCCTTGACTATCGTACAGTCTGATCAATGACAACTGAGATCTTATAGTGTGACATGGCTTACATCGGGAATCAAGTTCGCACAGTCTGACATGGAACATTTGCAAAGGATTTCGAAAAATCGCACAGTGTGCAGGACCCATAAGTTCCTGGACCAACCCTCCAATTAAGTGGATCCCCCTCCACTGTAGGGGGAAAGAGAAGGATCCTGCACCTAAACACTTTTTTGGGGGGCTATATGCTTCAAGCTCCGGTGGCTCATCTTGGCCGGCACGCCAGAGTCTTCCGCTATCATGGCCACCGGACCCTAAGCAACAAAGGCTTTTGAGACTGCTTCTAGTGTGATGGACCAACCGCTGATGTCGGTGTGAGAGGCTCGCATCCTGGTGGTCATGGCGGCATCCCTGAATTTTTTATTCAAAGTCCGGTGGACCCATTAGGTTTCATAAAGTCGTAGTATTATACCTGCGTAATTGTACACTCACCTATTGGATTATTAGGAACACCATACTAATACTGTGTTTGACCCCCTTTCGCCTTCAGAACTGCCTTAATTCTACGTGGCATTGATTCAACAAGGTGCTGAAAGCATTCTTTTGAAATGTTGGCCCATATTGATAGGATAGCATCTTGCAGTTGATGGAGATTTGTGGGATGCACATCCAGGGCACGAAGCACCCGTTCCACCACATCCCAAAGATGCTCTATTGGGTTGAGATCTGGTGACTGTGGGGGCCATTTTAGTACAGTCAACTCATTGTCATGTTCAAGAAACCAATTTGAAATTATTCAAGCTTTGTGTCATGTTGCATTATCCTGCTGGAAGTAGCCATCAGAGGATGGGTACATGGTGGTCATAAAGGGATGGACATGGTCAGAAACAATGCTCAGGTAGTCCGTGGCATTTAAACAATGCCCAATTTGGCACTAAAGTGTGCCAAGAAAACATCCGGCACACCATTACACCACCACCAGCAGCCTGCACAGTGGTAACAAGGCATGATGGATCCATGTTCTCATTCTGTTTACGGCAAATTCCGACTACCATCTGAATGTCTCAACAGAAATCAAGACTCATCAGACCAGACAATATTTTTCCAGTCTTCAACTGTCCTATATTGGTGAACTTGTCCAAATTGTAGCCTCTTTTTCCTATTTGTAGTGGAGATGTGTGGTACCCGGTGAGGTTTTCTGCTGTTGTAGCCCATCCGCCTCAAGGTTGTGCGTGTTGTGGCTACACAAATGCTTTGCTGCATACCTCGGTTGTAACGAGGGGTTATTTCAGTCAAAATTGCTCTTCTATCAGCTTGAATCAGCCGGCCCATTCTCCTCTGACCTCTAGCATCAACAAGGCATTTTCGCCCACAGGACTGCCGCATACTGGATGTTTTTCCCTTTTCACACCATTCTTTGTAAACCCTAGAAATGGTTGTGCGTGAAAGTGCCAGTAACTGAGCAGATTGTGAAATACTCAGACTGGCCCGTCTGGCACCAACAACCATGCACGCTCAAAATTGCTTAAATCACCTTTCTTTCCCATTCTTACATTCAGTTTGGAGTTCAGGAGATTGTCTTGACCAGGACCACACCCCTAAATGCATTGAAGCAATTGTCATGTGATTGGTTGATTAGATAATTGCATTAATGAGAAATTGAACAGGTATTCCTAATAATCTTTTAGGTGAGTGTATATTTGATGTACAACTTGCACTCCTTGTTTGTTCCTTATCCATGTATTTTGTTACTTCATGTTCTCCTCTTCAATGATCAAACAAGTAGTAATGTTTAAAAAATGTTAGATGAACCTCCAACCAAAACATTCCAAAAATATGTTCTATGAGCAATGTATAAATAATGTAATAAATGTTTGCCTACTCTTTTCAGAAAATACTTCTTTTGTCACATACTATTATATGCTATTTCGGATGCAGCCTTGGCCACAGGGTTAAGCAGCGAGCAAGCCACGATACCAATAGTCAGTGGAGTAAGACAGGACTCCAAGACATACACACACACACACACACACACAAAGGGGAGAAACAAAGCGCAAAAAGAACAATTTAAAACACTCAACTATCAAATAAATACATGGCAGAGCAAAAAAACAAAAAAAGAAAAAAACTAGAATAAAGTAACTGATAAACTAAACCTAAAAAATCTGAGGAAAAGAACAAAACCTGAAAAAAATAACTCAAGAAGAACAAGACTATGATAAGAAAGCTAAGTATAAATCAGTGTAAACCCAGGCTAAATAATAAATCAAAGAAAAAGCTAACGTGACTACCTAAAAAATAAGAACTGCAAGGTTACCAATAACTACAGAGAACTCTAGAAAATAACACCCGGACAATAATTGAGACAGGTCTATGACATAAACACATCACAACAATCCAGCAAAGATATGCAGTGAGGAACCACAATGTAAAGGGAGTAGAGCACACAAGGACCAGGTGAGTACAATTAGTGAAGGACTTAAAGAGTGGGCATTGTAAAGGGAAAAAAGGAGTCGAGACAAGAGGAGCACATGGCCAACATAAACAAAAACAAAGCCATGTGATCAAGTACAAGCGAAAGTATTAAAACGTTAAACAAAGACAGAACAGACAAAGCTGCCAGGGTAGAGCCCTGACAGTGTAAGTATGTGAGTGAGACGTGACAGGATAAAGAACAGGTTTAATCCAGACTCTGATGGCTTAAAGAGAAAATAATCTCTTTACCCATGACCTGTGCTGACACTACACCTGGGCCCCTTCAAAAATACATAATAATTTAAAAATACTCTGTGAAAAGCTTTAGAAAAACGTATATTAATAAAAACTGAAAATTTCCAGTATGCCTACATTGTTACATTTACAAACATTTCCTTCAAACATAAAACTCAACAGAATGTAATGCGAAATTTGAAGGATCGTTCATGTCTGTATACAACTAAGTTAAGCTACACTATACTCCAACAAATATTTAGGCCTAAATTTAGGATTTATCTATTCAAAATGTACATCGGATTGGTTTACAGTTTTAACATAAACTCAATGTGATGCATATTTGTCAGTCATACATAAATAAAATGGGATTTTGAAAAGATTTTGATACGTGTTGCTCCAATGAAGTGTAAAATCATGAACAAAACAAGAACTTTAATCATAATAAAAAAATGGAACAAGTAGGCGATAACAGGTTATAGCTCTCAACTAAACATTAACAATGCGGAACACAGAACACAGAACTGAGGAAACTAACAACTTAAATCCTGAAAAATCAAGGTAAAACAGAACATAGGTAAATCTATATAAAAACCAAGGATACTAACTAGGAACACAGACAGGCAGGTAGACAGGTAAAACCAAAACTCAATGACAGTAAAACATACATACACATTATGTTAAAGTTAGGGGAGTAGAAACTCTGAAAACACAGGAGACCTTGGACTGAGCAGAACCATCAGGGACACAGAGAAACCTTGAGCTGGGCAGAACTAGCGGAGGCACAGGAGACCTTGAGCTGGGTTGGATCAGCAGGGATGAAAGAATCAGGGAAATATCCTCTTCCAAATAACTATAACAAATAAAGGTCGGTCAGGGTGGTCTTGGTGAAACTGAGTGAGAAGATTAGGGTCCAGCACATCGTTCCTGGAGATCCAGCTCCACTCCTCTGGACCGCAGTCCTCCCAATCTACCATCGGGAACCCCGTCGCCGTGAGTCGAGGATGGCTCGAGACCTTAAGGGTTACTTCAGCGATTAGCATATGGCTTTGTATCAGTAGAAACCCTGGAGTATATTTAAATGATTGTGCTCATACACCGACGATGATGGTGAAGACACCGATGATGATGAAGACAAAGATGGTACAGGTGAGGGCTTCTACGAAGGACAGGTAGTTGACGATGGGATCGGTGCAAGACCAGACAGTGAGTGTGAAGGTGAGAAGTGCTTATGTAGTGATGACTGGTGATGGTGCACAGGTGTTCAGAATGCCGGTGATTGGGAACGAGTGGTTGTGGCAGTGTCTGATGGCTGTGAGGGCCTAACAGGGGCAAATGAGACTTTAAGCTGAAATGGACCAGTGGGATGGGAGAATCATAGAAATATCTAGCCTAGAAATCTAGAAGCACCCTAGTGGCAGCAAATTTAATTTGCCCGCAAGTGTCGTCTAGGAACTCTCAATACCCTTCTGAGCTGTATTCCTCACAATCTGGACGGGCCAATCACGTCGTGTATAGAGTCGGCGGGCTGGGCCATAATGACGACGGCCAAATTGCGTTTGCGTGCTTCTAGTAAACACAGAAACTGGCGAACGGCGGCGGTCTTGCGACTCTGGAAGACTTGGAGTTAAGCTTTTCTCTCAGAAAAGAACAAAGAACGGCACTGAAGTCATTCTTAAAAAGGGAAGATGTGTTCGGAGTTTAGCCGACCGGATACGGTGAATGTTTAATCTGTCAGTGAGCTCTGTTTCACCTTCGTTGCTCTGGTTGGTGTAGCGCTATCCTATTGCGTGCAGAGGGAGTTTGAAAGGCAACCGTTTATCCCACCCCTCGGATTGAGCCCTGTCTATGGTGAGTTTCCAGACCAAACATCTTGATGTGGGTCTGGCTTGTCAGGCTAAGAAATATCCTCTTCCAAATCATAACTATTTGCAGCTGCAGGCCAGCTGCAGCTCACCCTCAAATGGTGGGACTTTCCATGCCCATGAACTCCATAAGCATGCCAACTGGGACACTGGCTCATGCATCTGGTCATACTCACCTGGGGCTTGGGCTCCAGGGCGATGGTTGGCTGAGTCCTCTTATCTGACTTGTGCATTGTCGCAGACTTGAGCTCTCTGTCTGCAGTGGGCTCTAGCATTCACTCCATGCAGTGTGTGGGTGGTGGCTGGCTGGGCTCCGGGTCCGGAGAGGGGCTGGCAATGTCAGATAGTGAATACAGATCCGTTGTTCACCAGCACCCACTCCACAAATACAGTGAAATCCTCTTGAGGACCGTTCACAAGAAGGCCTGCCTTGGACTGGATAGTTTGTTAGGCACACCAGATCTAGAAATATCTATATTTAACACAGTGTTTCAGAAGTGAGGAAGATGGCGATTGTGTCAGGGCAGACAGAAAATTCAATGACATCGTCCATGCGTTCGTCACCATCTCAGAAAGAGCTGTCCCAAACAGCCCAAACACACAAGATGGCAGTAGCCATCAAAGGAAGCACAGCAGAGGGTGGGGCTTAAAGCAAAAATTCAAGGATGCCGCCGTGACCACCGGGATGCCAGCCACTCACACCGACATCAGCGGTCAGTCCATCACAATAGACGCCAGTCTCAAATGCCTTGGGACAGCCTTTGTTGCGTCGGGTGTGGTGGCCATAATGGCTGAAGACTCTGGCATGGCGGCCATGATGACAGCTGGAATACGTGATGAGCCAAGCTCCATGGCCACCGGAGCTTGAAGCATATAGCCCCCCAAAAAAGTGTTTAGGTGCAGGATCCTTCTCTTTTCCCCTACAGTGGAGGGGGATCCACTTAATTGGAGGGTTGGTCCAGGAACTCACTTAGCGATTCTCGAGAATCATCACAGTTCAGTATAGACTGTAACAGGTTGTTGAGTCCATGGCAGAAAAAAATCAATAAGAGCAACGCCAGGTAGTTCAGTTAGATAAGCAATGTCCAGAAGAAATCAATGAGAGCAAAGTCAGGTAGTTCAGTTAGATAAGCAGTCCCCAGAAAGTCTTTGATGTGGTCCTTGAGTAAGAGAATTCCTTGGCAAACCTGAATTCATGTAACTGCTGGATCCATATTTGGTCTAGTGTTTTAAAAATGAGGGAGAGGAGTGCAGACACACACAATCCAAGTGCAGTGGAACATTTTATTAATTAAAAACAACCAGAGTAAATACAGGCAACGGGAGACACAGGCAAAAGAGTTATTATGGTGAAAAACATAATTATGGATTAATTATGGTAATTGTGAAAACAAATAAGGAAGGCAATGCAACAAGGGAAACAGGAACTAAACTCACAGAATGAGCACAGAAACAATAGGAACATAAAACACTTCACCTTAAAAGTCCTTAAACACAAGACAGGCAGGGGAACACAAGATATATATAACATAACACAAGAGATATATAATATAATTTAATGTAGTTTTTATTGTAGTTTAATTAATATTTAAGTACTTTTTTATTAAATATATTTTTAGGTTTCATGCTAATTTTAATAAAAAAGAAATTACCATTTTGTTCTGTGCTTGTTTAGTCCTTTATTATTATTATTATTTTAAATATTGCTGTTTAGGCTTAATTTATTGTTCTGCTTATATCCGTTTTAAGTGTAGTTTTTATTTATTTCCAGTTTTTTTTAATTGCTTACACACAATTTCTGAAGCCATGGCTCAATTTCTCATAACTCTGCTGTCCGTAAACACGCCAAACCACATAGGGATGTGAAAAATGCAAACTACTATCTTGTGTCTTTTGTTTGTTCGGTGTGCAGTGGAGTGTATATGTGCACAACTGAATTAACACTGAACTGGAGCTGAATAATGACACTATTTGCTTGTCAGAGCTGCTTTACAGCTCAATTATACTACTGTGAAACTGCTTTGAAATGGTATCGTATAAAGCACTATAAATAGAGGTGACTTGACTTGCATGCATATTCAGTATATATTTACCAAATAAACAGAAATGCCGGGGGGTGGGGGAATTAATGATTTCTATTTGATTTTTGATTTCTAAGTGAACAAATTATGTTTTCACACATGATCATTGGGTGAAGGTGTGTGTGTGTGGGGGGGGGGGGGGTCTACGTGCATGCACGTGCGCGTATGTCACTTGTGTTTGTGACACACATAAAATGTCTTAATGCTCTTAGGTCTGTTTCCATCACAGATGCTGCCCCTGAAAAAACAGTCACCTGGTCAGTCCTGGTAAATACAGCAGCTTATATGTGACATAGAAACCTCCTTCCTCTAATCACTGTCATTATACATTATACAGCTCACAGAGAAAATGTACAAAAATAGTACCTAGCTTGTCTATCTCTCCTTCTAAGGTTGTGATATAAACATTTAGGACTAAACCACCATTTCCATCGAATGTGTTTAGGAGAACAAAATATTCACTTCCTGGAATATATCAGTGATAAAATAAGCAAAAGTTGCTAAACCAGGGAAGCCTGATTTTTTTTACATATAAGCCTAAATAAAGGACATGATACAATTACAAATGAATTCACTTAGGCATTACAGAATGACTAAAACAAAAAAAAAAAGAGATTCAATCACATGATCTGCTGAGGCAGTCACGCAATTTTAAATCAGAATTTATGCACATCTTCTGAAATCATATTAAAAATATCGACCCCACTATATATTAGGTGGCCTTAAGTACTATGTACTTACATCAAAAAATAAGTACAATGTACTTACTGTTTTCAAATTGTATTGCAAAACATCTTTGCTGATTTTGAGGTGACTCAGGTGAGATACCGGTAAAGTTAGGGTCAGGTGTGGTGGTGTGGGTCAGTTTAAGGGTAAAGTTAGGGTCAGGTGTGGTGGTGTGGGTCAGTTTAAGGGTAAAGTTAGGGTCACGTGTGGTGGTGTGGGTCAGTTTAAGGGTAAAGTTAGGGACAGGTGTGGTGGTGTGGGTCAGTTTAAGGGTAAAGTTAGGGACACGTGTGGTGGTGTGGGTCAGTTTAAGAGTAAAGTTAGGGACAGGTGTGGTGGTGTGGGTCAGTTTAAGGGTAAAGTTAGGGTCAGGTGTGGTGGTGTGGGTCAGTTTAAGGGTAAAGTTAGGGACACGTGTGGTGGTGTGGGTCAGTTTAAGGGTAAAGTTAGGGACAGGTGTGGTGGTGTGGGTCAGTTTAAGGGTAAAGTTAGGGTCAGGTGTGGTGGTGTGGGTCAGTTTAAGGGTAAAGTTAGGGACAGGTGTGGTGGTGTGGGTCAGTTTAAGGGTAAAGTTAGGGTCAGGTGTGGTGGTGTGGGTCAGTTTAAGGGTAAAGTTAGGGACAGGTGTGGTGGTGTGGGTCAGTTTAAGGGTAAAGTTAGGGACAGGTGTGGTGGTGTGGGTCAGTTTAAGGGTAGGGTTAGAGACAGGTGTGTTGGTGTGGGTCAGTTTAAGGGTAAAGTTAGGGTCAGGTGTGTTGGTGTGGGTCAGTTTAAGGGTAAAGTTAGGGTCAGGTGTGGTGGTGTGGGTCAGTTTAAGGGTAAAGTTCGGGTCAGGTGTGGTGGTGTGGGTCAGTTTAAGGGTAGAGTTAGGGTCAGATGTGGTGATATGGGTCAGTTTAAGGGTAAAGTTCGGGTCAGGTGTGGTGGTGTGGGTCAGTTTAAGGGTAAAGTTAGGGTCAGGTGTGGTGGTGTGGGTCAGTTTAAGGGTAAAGTTAGGGTCAGATGTGGTGATATGGGTCAGTTTAAGGGTAAAGTTAGGGTCAGGTGTGTTGGTGTGGGTCAGTTTAAGGGTAGGGTTAGGTGTAAGGGAAGTGCAAACTGTGTAATTACAAATGTAACTACAGAAATTAATTACAGACGTAATGACATGCAGTTATTTTTAAAATTTAAGTACAATGTAAAAACATGTATGTACACAATAAGTGCATTGAATCAAATTATTAATTACAATGTTAGTAGTAGTTAAGGCCACCTAATATAAAGTGGGTCAAAAATATCCTCCTTATCCTCCTGAGTGCATATGTTATAAGATTTTGAATGCATCTTTATGTTTCCAAAAATATGTGGATGGAAACCTTGTTGTAGCTTGCATCTTATATTACTACTGTAATTGTTTTGGGTATTATTTTTTCTTTTCTTTTTCTGAGCTCTCTTGGGATGTTTCTATGTGATTATTTTGATAAGTGAAACAAAAAGTCATACACCCAATTATTTACCCAGTATGTTCTCAGTGTTTATGTCAAGTGTTTGAGTTTGATGAAATAAGGCACATCCTTCAAACTGCTTTGACTCAAAACTACCCGTGTTGCTAGAAATAGAGCTTTTGAGGTTGCTAGTTTAAGACTGTGTATAATGTACACAGAAAAGCCTGTGTGTCGTGTATATCATATTTCTAAAACTATAGTGTGCACGTGCCATTTTTGTCTCTCTCCAAATTAACTAATATCCAACTTATGTTTTGTATGACAAATTCAGCTTTTAAAGTTTATTCAACTATTTAACATGAAAAAAGTTGAGATAACTCAAAGTTTGTACAACTATTGTCCCCAAGTTAAGAAAACAAAAAATGTCCTGCAGCTGGTTGCCTTAAACGTTTAAGTTTTCTCTACTTTTTTCTTTTTCTTTTTTTTTTACAGTGTAGTTAACTGCACATTAAACATAAGCCCAGTATGAATCCTTCAAACGTTCAGTAAGGCCATATAGGCAGAGCTAGAGGAAAAAACGAGAGAAATCTCCTTATTCTTTCCATGATGTCTCTCCACGAACTTCCAGGAAAAATGCATGATTGGCAGATTAGGAAAACAGATTTAGAGTTCAACATCTTGATAAGGGTGGAAAATGTCACCACAAGAAACGTGTTGCCTGGAGCCTTGAAAGAGTTAAGGGAGGGGAAAAAACTGACACAGGAACCTTCTTACCCATTAAATATTATTGCGTACACGAGAAAGTGATGTGGTTTGTGGTGTTTGGGGATAGTAATAAACAATGACCTCATGTTCAAGTTTGACCTCTGAAGGAAAAATCATGTGGATTCTGGAAACAGTAAGACAATGAATTACAAAAGGTCTGGGCTCATTTGCATCTGGAAAACATATTCCTGACCACAGCCATGTAGTCTTCATGGATCATAGAGTTTCTCAATTTGAAGGGAGCAGGACCAAAAGCCACAGCGAGGATGTGAAACACAGAGGCTTATGGCTTTTTACAGCAAAGAGCATTTTGAAGCATTTGTAAATATATTTAAAGGCATAGTTCACACAAAAATTAAAATTAGCCCATGATTTACTCCCCCTAAAGTCATCCTAAGTGTATATGACATTCTTCTTTTCTTTCAGACGAATAAAATGCCCTATTAAAAAATGCCCTGACTCTTCCTGACTCTTCAAAAATGCGAATGTGATGTTTATCTGCTGACCCCCAGGGCATCCAAGATGTAGGTGTGTATGTTTCTTCAGCAGAACTCAAATGAAGATTTTTCATTCAACCGTTGCTCGTAAAATGCATGTCAATGGGGTGTGTTTCAATGAGAGTAAAAAATGAATAGACATAGGAATCCATATTAAACCCTGTGGCTCATGGCGACACAGTCATGTGTTTTCTGCAAGAAACCAAACAGTATTTGTGATATTTTTGTACCTCATATCAGACAAATCTCATCTTGTATTCCCAGGGCCATTACTTCCGCCGGAAGTAGTCAAAACCCAGCGCGATAATATATATGGTAAATGGACTGCATTTATATAGCGCTTTTATCCAAAGCGCTTTACATTTTGCCTCACATTCACCCATTCATACACTGACGGTCATGTCAGCCGTGTAGGGCGCCATCCAGCTCGTGGGGAGCAGCTGGGGTTAGGTGTCTTGCTCATGGACACTTCGACACTTGGTCAGGTGGAACCGGGGATTGAACCACCAACCTTCTGGTTTGTAGACAACCTACATGAACCACTGAGCCCAATATATATATGTATATATTTACATAGATGCATCATTCGACTGATCTGCGCAGTCACTAATGAGGATTCTACATATATATATATATATATATATATATATATATATATATATATATATAAAATGATGCATCTATGTAAATATATATATTATCGTGCAGGGTTTTGACCTTCTTCCGGCCTTTAATAAAGGCCTTCTGAAGTGAAACAATGCTTTTGTTTAAGAAAAATATCCATATTTAAAACTTAGCGGTGATGATATGCTAGTTGTGAGTCGAGAACCGAGTTTTATTATTCTATCCTCTGCGCTTCCACGTTCGTCATGCATGCGCTGGAACGCCAGTCTTTCATGAACGCATGCATGACAGTTAGCAGAAGTTAGAGATTACAGTTTTAAAGTTTTAATATGGATATTTTTCTTACACAAAGGCCTTTATTAAAGGACAACTCCGTGAGATATGAACCTAGGGGTAATTAACACATGGTTACCGAGTAGATCGTTCTCTGGGATGCGTTTATAAAAACAGTAAATTACGCGTTTACAGACAGGCGCCGTCTTGGAAAACGAGCCACGAACGCTGTGCTAAGTGATGAACTGTGACTGAATCTCATACGGTCCATTGTTTCCGGAAGAAAGCACTGAACGCAGTAGAGAAAATAAATAAATAAAAATAAAAATGTCCATGTTAGTAGATTTCAGAAACTTAATTCCCATCGACCAGTCGAGACTGTTTTCCAAGATGGCGCCTATCCGTGAATGCGTAATGCACTGTTTATAAAGTATCTTCTTATTAAACTGTTTGTGCACTTACAACGTTCTCAATGCTTCGGTTTGCATGTAGGGACCCTCATCATGCTGCCATGTTAGTGTGAGGCTATTTTGAGCCTTGTTAGTGGTATTAACTAGTGATTTAATTTCAACACCCTGTGCCCAATAGACTACCGTTATAAGCTAATCCTTTTTTTTAGAGATAAAACTCTTTACATTCGATTTTCATGAAAACACATCCTAGAGAATGGTCTACTCGGTAACCATGTGTTAATTACCCCTAGGGTCATTTCTTACTGGAGTTGTCTTTTAACCTCCCAGAGCCATATGGAGCACGTTTATAATGGATAGATGAACTTTTACAGCCAATTTCAGAAAACAGCCATTCGCTGCCATTATAAAGCTTGGATTAGCCAGGACTTTTTAAATATAACTGTATTCGTCTGTAAGAAGAAAGTCATACACACCTGATGACTTGAGGATGAGTAAATCATGGGCTAGTTTTCATTTTTGGGTGAACTATTCCTTCAAGTGCAATTCTGAAGACAATTGGAGGATAACACTTGATAACCGACTGTTAAGATCAAACCATTCAACGTCTAATTTAGAAAGTGCACGGTAACTAATATGACAACTAAGGCCCTATATGGTAAATACTGTGTGACTTGTAATGCACTCTAAAAAATGCTGGGTTAAAAACAACCCAAAATGGACAAAGCCAGAAATTGGGTTGTTTGAATGGGTCCATTCACTGGGTTCAAACTACCCAATTTCTGGGTTTGTCCATTTTCAACCCAACTTGGGTTGTTTTTAACCCAGCATTTCTTTTAGAGTGTGCAGTCAAATCTATGCTCCTGAGCCTCAATGGATGTGTATTTCAAAAAGAAGAGGGAAAATGTTGTTTGTGCAGTGCCCAGGTGCACAGGATACATCCATGATTAGTCTACTCCTTTGATTACGGCGAGTTTTAGGACTGATATATTTAGTGTCCACTCCTAATTTCACCACATCTGGCAGGATGACAACAAAGTCTGCAGAACAATGATAAAAGACGGAAGGGGCGTCTGTGCGAAAGGTGAGGAAACATCCATTTTGGCATCTTCAGTAAGGTCTTGCAGCATGTTGACTGAAAGCTGCTGTCATGAAAGCGAGGCTTAACTGGAACCAGATGGCCCAGTTACGAGGAAGGAAAAGTTACAAAGGCAGAGAGACTCCTCCACGTGACATCATCCGCACTGGCCTGATTTAAGTACAAATGTAACTAATGAAATGCAAATGTAGCCGTTTTTCCCTAATATATCTTCCTCCTCTCCCTTCCCTCTTTTCATTTGCAAACAATATGGGGCAATAAACCTGTCTCACGAACTGAAGAGCAACACCACCACCCTTCCCCAACCAACACTCATTCACTCTATACTGTATATCTGCACTATATTGATATGTTAAGTTGACATCTATATGTGTATGCATGTATATCTATATAAAAAGTTGCTGCCTTACACTTTTAAGTACAGATAACTTGGCTGTTTAAGTCTTTTCAACTTAAATTACATTAAACTGACTTAAAAATAAGTTGAATCTTGTATTACTAAAAATATGTTATGTACACTGCCAGTCAAAAGTTTTTGATAGGTTAGAGTTTGTTGTGTTTTTAGAAAAAGTCTCTAAATATATATTTTTTTTAAGTCTCTAAAAACACAACGGCTGCATTTATTTGGTAAAAAAAAATAAAAATAAAAAATAATATTGTGAAATACTAGTAAAATTTAAAATAACTGTTTTCTATGTGATATATTGTAATTTAATAAGATGTAATTTATTCCTGCGATCAAATCTGAATTTTTAGCATCATTACTCCAGTCTTCAGTGTCACATGATCCTTCAGAAATCATTCTCATATGATGATTTGATTATTAAAAAAACTTTTATGATTATTATCAATATTGAAAAAGGTGAGTAAAAAATTCTTTGATGAATAGCAAGTTTAAAAGAATAATTTTGTCTTCTTCTAAAAACATAAAAAAAATATTTCAAAAGTTTTTGAACGGCAGTGTATCATATGTATATATCTCATATTGTCATATTTATAATGTATTGTGCACTGTTTTTTGCACAAACTATGGTATAGTATACATTATCTCAGTGTCTTATGTTTACACTTTTGTCTATTTTTGCCAATAATTGCTAAAAAGTCTCTTGTTGTTTTAATCACAATGAAAGTAAAGATCTATTCTATATATAATAGAATAGATCTTTACTTTCATTATGATTAAAACAACAAGAGACTGTTTAGCAATTTGCATTTATATTTACAGTTTACAGATCATACAAAATGTTCCAAATAGTTAAAATCATTATTGTTTTATTTAATTATTATAGTTTAATAATCATTTTTAAATTATTCTTTTTTATTTAATTATTATAGTTTAACAATTTCTCCAAAATAGTTTAAAAGAGAAAAAAACATATAGTGCTTTTTATACTATTATTTAAATTAGCTTTTATTTTTATATTTTAAGTTTTATTATGTGCTTTTTGTTTAAGTCTTTAATCTAATATTCCATATATATATAACACCTACTGTTTTACTTCCAACCAATTAGCTACAGAAAACTTACACCATAGTTTTACGTTTAAGGTTAGTTCGTAACAACAATGATATGCTTAGATCGTTGTTATTTTACAATTCAAACTTTTCACTGTTGGAAGAGAGGACACTAAAAGGTGTTTGTGTGTATATTCAAACTGTTTTTCAGCTATAAAGGTTTCCAATAATCAATAAAAGTTCCGTTTGTTGTTTATGTTTAGAAACCCAACCACAACCGTTATATTTTTGTTATTTATTTATTTTTGAGTATTTGTTTTGGGGGGATTCTGTATCATTAACAGGTTTTAGTATAGTAATGATTAATAATAATTTACCAAACGATAAATTAACTTAGTTTCATTGGGACGCGGGAAGTCTGTTACTAGTTCTTTATTCAGCTCCTCCACACGCTCGCGCTTCGAGCCGCTAGCAAGAACAAACCGGTTCGCTCTCTCGGAGGAAGCCGGTTTCAGCTGGTGCGTCACCTTGGAAACCACGTCACTATATATAGGGCTGAGAGCGAGAGCCGGCTTTTACTCCGAGTCCGACAGTACGTCAGTTGCTCACCACAGCCGTTTGCACGCGAGGAGATCAACGTTATTCAATTCCAGCTGCCTGGTCTAATGGGAACACTCTTTGTAAATGCGTTTTAAGGTGAGTTAACGTTATATGATATTTGTTATATGAATATAACCGTTGTGTTGGGATAAACTTTCAGTGTTGGTAGAGTCTAATCATAAATTAACAAGCTAGCCGGTCTGCCGCGAGTTAACTTGCATCGCTAAAATTGTGTTTCGGACCAGTTTAATGTTAATAATTGTGTCTTGTGGCCTTCCGTTGTGAGTCAACGTGGCCGGTGTGTCACGCGTAACGTTTACTTTGATAAATGTTATAACAAATACCTTTATTGTCGGAACCAGCTGTGATGACAAATCGCGAAGGTGTTAAAATAACTGTATATCTTGATTTAGTAAACGCTAGTGATTATTGTAAAGATCAATGAATGAAGTCGGTTTGGACTCACGCTGCAGAGCCTCGCTAGCCTGAATGACTGCGTTCTATTGGCTGAGCAGAAATCGGAAGCCGGCTGGATCTGATCAGTGATTGGCTGACTGGAATGCCTGTTATAGTTTGTGCTACCAGAGCTTTTCCTTATTGGGTAACTGGTGTAGTCGTGCTCTTCGGAGGGGAGGGACTAATTTTATTGCCTTTACGTAAATGCCCGGCATCATGTGGAAATGTGTGCGGCTTCCAGTTCCTTTGAGTTTCATAATTTTACACGATGTGGTCTGTTGCGATAAACCACACTTTTCGTGTTGTAATAAAAGTTTCTCACACACACTGTGACTTACCAAAAACTTCAGAGTTATATTGGACTGATTTGTGACATGCACTTTTTTTAAGGCTTTGAGAATAATTCTCGTGTCATCTTGACCCTTTCAGAATTCTTGCTTGAGAGAAGTACACACTGGCCCTGGCCTTGAGGCTTATCTGAAAGGATTCAACTTCACTGGTGAACCTCCCTGGCTGTCTGACGTCTGTTAGCACATCAGTATTATTATTCCATCTCTTTCCATTCATCTGGTAAGTCATTATGAGTGATATAAGTGAATCAAAATTAAATTAAAAATGTGGAAATATAATCTTAAATCATGGAAGTTTTTGAACGTAAATATTTTAGTAATGCTGATCACTTTTAGTGAAATAAGTTGTTAAACATCTATCTATCTATCTATCTATCTATCTATCTATCTATCTATCTATCTATCTATCTATCTATCTATCTATCTATCTATCTATCTATCTATCTATCTATCTAGTCCTAAATCTATATACTATGAAGGTTTTTTCCGCCACAGAATAAAACATTTTAAAAGATAATTGCAACTTTTTCTCTCACAAATGCGCAATTCACACTTATTTCTCTGAATTAAGGGATTTAAAGTCGCATTTTGCAACTTTATATATCAATTCTGTGAAAAGAAGAGATTAAATAAAATGTATTCTGTGGTGGAAACAATATTTCAAAACATCCTGCATTGTTTTGTGAAGATTTCAGAATTGTTTTAAAATGTTACATTTGAAGTGTGAACATTTTAAAAGCTTTCAAAAATGTCATAAGTTTTTAGTCAAACTTTTGGTTACAATGGTGACAAACATTTAACAATAAACGTTTCTCTAAATGCATTTATGTTAATGAAATTATTCTAATTTTATTCCATTTGAATTTATCTTGATGTACTAAAATTAGAATAAAACTAAAACTGAAAAAAAAAATATATATAAAGCCATATAAATAATAAATAAAAAGGAGACCATAGACTTTAAAATTAAAACAACAATGGAAAATGTTAATTAACTATTGCTGAAACTCTAATGGTATCTCAATGATATTATAATGCTACTGATGTTAGTGGAGGCTTTAACTGCACAGTAGCTGTGATGGGTCACTGGAGCAAAGATAAGCGGCTTCTCTGATAGTCTTTCCTTGAGTTCAGCAGCCACTGAGTAAAGGCTGTTATCTTAGAGGTCACAGTTTATAACACTCCTGCCATTTTCTTTAACAGTTTCTTTTGTAATACAAACACAATGAGCACACTGGCTGGATCAGACTTTGACTTCACCTTCCTGGAGGAGGGATTCTGTGCACGGGATATCGTGGAACAGAAGATCAACGAATCATCCTTATCGGTGAGTTAACCCTTTGCTTTATACCTGCACACCTACCTGTCCGCTTAAGGCAGGGAAAGGCTATTTTGTGCTCTGGTCAATTTTTAGGTTTTGGGTTATTTTGCATTTCTTATTGCGCTTCAATAAGTTTGACGCTTATATTGTGCTTATTGTCTTTACACTAGTCTGAAAAAAATGTACACTTTTATATGTTTGTTGCACTTCATATAATTGATTTATATTACAATTCTGTTATATCAAAAGGAGTTTTTCTTAAAACATGGTGTTTTTTTCTCTCTTTTTTTTCTGCCCATTTAACAGTGATGTCTGATTTATGGAGTGACAAACTTTTAATATGTCGACCAAATAAAACCAGAATTTTGACTCTATCTAATGTTCAAATTTCTGTTCTGGAAATGTATGAAAAAAGTGTTTGTTTGTTTTGTTTTTTATTAAATGATGCTCATTTGCGTATTTAAACGTAATATTTCAGATAACTAGTATATAGTTATTTATGTGGTGTAAAAAAAAATATGCTTCCCGTTCTTTATGCAAAAGGTTTTTGATTTTTGTGATGTGACGGTCATGTTTTCATGAGAATCATGCATAATTCATCTTAAATACAATTCCATCCTAAATGGATATCCAGTCAACCGGTCTGATCCAATCTCTTATCTTCCTTCAGGATGACAAAGATGCCTTCTACGTGGCCGACCTGGGTGACGTCCTGAAGAAGCACCTCCGTTGGCTGCGCGTTTTACCCCGCATCACACCGTTTTACGCAGTGAAGTGCAACGACAGCAGGGCTGTGGTCACGACACTGGCGTCTCTCGGAGCTGGATTCGACTGTGCAAGCAAGGTATGTGGCCGATTCTTTCGTTCAACCTCCTTAAATCAGTTCTCCACGTGTCTAGGTGGCATCAGCAGCAAACTGCACGTATGTTTAGCTGCTTTAATCCCGTATTAACCCGACTTTAATCCTCCTTTCCTCTGCTAGACGGAGATCCAAATCGTGCAGTCTGTGGGTGTGGATTCCAGCAGGATCATCTATGCCAACCCCTGCAAGCAGGTGTCTCAGATCAAATACGCCTCTGCTCACGGAGTGCAGATGATGACGTTTGACAGCGAAGTGGAGCTCATGAAGGTTGCACGATGCCACGATAGTGCCAAGTGAGTAACATCACCAGAACCAGGTCTCAAAATAATCGTGGTCGGCCGATATAATGGCCACATCTTTAAGAGCTGGGTAAATGATAACCAGCTTGTATATCAACTTTGGAGAAAGTGACCTAAATGTGTTAGAAAAGACACCGCTCATAAACCAATAATATTAAGACTAATGCTGTACTCAGGTGTTGTCAAAATGAAAGACCCACTCATGACACTTCTCAACCAAACAAAAAGACTGTACATAAAGTAAGATTGTGCATCATGACAATTAAACTCACATTTTCTGTGTCTGCAGACTTGTTCTCCGTATCGCCACTGACGACTCCAAGGCCATGTGCAGGTTAAGCGTGAAGTTTGGTGCCACATTAAAGAGCAGCCGGCTGTTGCTGGAGAGGGCGAAGGAGCTTGGGCTGGATGTGATTGGGGTCAGTTTCCATGTGGGCAGCGGTTGCACTGATCCTGATACGTACAGGCAGGCCATCTCTGATGCACGCTGTGTTTTTGACATGGGGACGGAGCTGGGATATAACATGACCCTGCTTGATATTGGCGGAGGCTTTCCAGGCTCAGATGACACCAAACTGAAATTTGAAGAGGTATTTAATTTTTTTAAATCATTATCTTAACTTTGGTTGATTGAAGACGTTTCGCTGATAACCTTTTGTTTGTTTTGGTTGTCAGATCGCTGCTGTGATAAACCCTGCACTGGATAAATACTTCCCTGCTGACTCTGGCGTGAGGATCATTTCTGAACCTGGCCGCTATTACGTGGCGTCTGCGTACACTCTGGCGGTCAACATCATTGCCAAAAAGGTCATCATGAAGGAGCAGTCAGCCTCTGATGGTAAAAGCAAACATCCAAAACCATGTTTCTAATATGCTCTTAAATGATTTTAACTGAAAAGACATATTAATATTCAGTAGTATTATAGATTTAACGGCACTGACACTATCGGACAAGAAAACTGTTAAACTTTGCAGCATCAACACCATTATTGATCTAAACCAAATCCTCATTTGAAGCGCTATATGAATAAATGTGACTTGACTGACTTGATTGAATTTTTTCCTCTACTTCAGAAGAAGAGGATGGGACCAATGACCGAACCTTGATGTACTACGTTAATGATGGCGTATATGGTTCCTTCAACTGCATTCTGTACGACCACGCACATGTCTTGCCCACTCTGCACAAGGTGTGGAAATGAGTCCATCAGTTTATCCTTTTTGTTTTGTTTTTGTTTTATTCCCTCTAAAACTAACCCGTAACCCACAATCTCTTGCAGAAACCCAAGCCTGATGAACGCATGTACCCATGCAGTATTTGGGGCCCGACCTGTGATGGGCTCGACCGCATTGTGGAGCAGTGCAGCCTGCCTGACATGCAGGTGGGCGACTGGCTGCTGTTCGAGAACATGGGTGCCTACACCGTAGCCGCATCCTCCACCTTCAATGGCTTCCAGAAACCTGATATTTATTACATCATGTCCCGAACAGCCTGGTAAGTAGGGTTTGGGAACCAGTTTTTGTGGCATTCGGCTGTTCTTTATCGTTTTTCTCGATTGCTTAGACACATTTCTTGAAAGCTGCTCTCCTTTTATCTAAACTGTGAACACAATTTTCAAGCTACATTCACAAAACCCTCAGACTCTTCTTGCAAAACTTAACTTTCACCTCAAAACCGTTCAATCTGTGCTCAACTGATCTGTGTTGTCAAATCGTGCACCAAGTCAATCAAAATTAAAATCATTACTGAACAGTCACTAAACACGGCATGGAAAAATGCATGAAGCTGGAGAAATAAATGTCTATTGTTCACTGTAGGCTAAATGCATGTTGCAAATCAAAGTTTTTTTTTTTTTTTTTTTTTTAGCACTTGTACAAAAAGACAAACCGGAAATCTTGCGTGTTTGCCACTTGCGAACAGTACTCTTCCTCTCAGGTTTCTGTCCCATTGTAGGGCCTCATAAACCAGTGCTCTCTGAACTGGCTTACTGTTCCCTCACATCTTTAGTCACAAGTGTGATCAATATTGAGTTGTTGTGCTGAAGTGGTGACATCTGTGCTTTTTAATTGTGTTTGACTTTCGTCACCTGTGCTCACCATTATGCAGCACGGGTGCATCACGATGAAAATGTGTTGGCAAGGTGTGTCTAAACCATAGACTGTAAATAAATATGGACGTAGTGTCCGTGACGTCACCCATAGGATTCCGATAAGCCGTTCTGAAGCATAAAGTAGAGACGAGCTGGGCGTCGCCATCTTGCGATCGAGTCATCGCGCGTCACTCCTGGATAACAGAAAACAGGCAAAAATGTGGGAGGAGCTGAGGTGACGCAATGACTATAGACAGCGGATAAACGGCTATCCACCTGTCATTCAAAGTGGCCACGCTCTTAATTATCCAGAACTTTAAGGCTTTATATAACGTAAACAAATTATTAATAAAAAAATTCACCCCACTCAATTAGCCGTATATTCCAAAACCACAATTTGTAATCTGTAAAGTGCCTGTCCCTAGTGGCCAGTTGAGGAATTCGTTTACATTACTTCTGTATTGGCTTCTAGAGAGATCGCGGGAGGTTGCCGCTTGGTCTAAACAGGTGAAAAGTGCTTATGGTTTTACCAAAAGAGTGATTGATTCAGTCAGTGGGTTCAGGCAACTGAGCATTTGGTTCAGACAATAGGGTTTAGTGTTTTAGCAATTGAGGAAAAACTGTAAGTCAATCATTACTGGAAAAGGCTGTTTTTGACTGTGTGAACTTGTATTGCAGGCAGTGCATGCAGCAGATTCGTGCCCAGGGGATTCCACTTCCTGTTGAGGAGCAATGCACTGGAAACATGCCATCCCACTGCGGACGCGAGAGCACCTTGGACGTGCCAGCCAAGCCAAGCCCTGCTCAAGTGCTGTAACGCTCTCCGACCAACACAACCAGAGCCAGTTCACATTCAGACAGCGTTTGTCATGTGGTTTACACAAAACACTGTCTTGAGGTCCATCATTTCCAAATGTGTGCAATTGAATAACACAAGTTCGATAAACTATTTTAAATGCAGCTCTTTTGCCTGTTGTTTGTAAACGTTGCGAACACTTGATCTGAAAGACGCACAGGTTTTTTTTGTTTTTTTTTCAGCTTTTTTTTAAACTAATTTTGATATATATACATATGAATACTTGTAACTTGAGGCCAGATAATGGAGTGGAGGAGACGAGGGAGGTTTAACTGTATAGCTGTTTTGTTTTTTTTGTGCTGGAAGAAGGTCTATTCCTGAACTGATTCCCCCTCTTAAACATCCAAATGGAAGACATGCTACTATTTTCCATGGAGGAGCGTTAAGAGCTTGTTGAGAGAACATTTCATGAAATGGCTGCTGTTCAATCTAATTTGAAATCGAGATCTCACCCTCCTTAAAGACATGCACATTTCCATTTTCACTTTTACTTGATTAGTAACTTAATATTAATATTATTGACCTAAAATGTATGCCACTGATGCATTTGAAGCTGATTTGAAAGAGATGGGACTGCATTTATATTGCTTTCCTATGGAAACTTTTTTTTTTTTTTTTAAGTTTTGTATTTTTATATAAATAAAGGTAGTTGTAAAATGTTGGTTTGTCTTGCTTTTGATATGCGTGCCTCAGTATTTTACAACTGAGTATGTGGGTTACAGGCACTGAAACAAACCAGGAATAACTAAATATGGTTGTCAATTAAGAAAGCTTCATGGCTGTTCAAAGATTATTGATGGTGCAAAACATTGCAAACGGAACTACATGCTTGCAGGTTTTTTTTTTTATGGCTTTCACACAATTTTCAAAACTGGCTACATTTTCTCAACTCTACACCCAAAACCGCATTACTTACACACATCATGCACAATGTCACACATCTCTTTCAAAAGCAAACACTTTTCTTCTAAAAATGTTTTTGTATGGAAACCCTCCACACAAACATCCAATGATTAGCCATAAATGCATCAAAACACCAAATATTCAGTATACATTTACAAATTGAAAAGAAATACAAAGATGAAAAATGCATTTCTTTCTCAAAACATTGAGGTTTGAATTCTAAGTGAATGAATTTTCACATGACCATTGGGTGAAGGTGATCAGTAACTGTTAGTTTTGTGTGACTGGTATGTGCTGCACAGCAGATAATGTGCTTGCCGTTTTGAAGATTAGGAACATGAGTGAATGGTTTCATTGCGGGGCCTCGTATCACTTTTTCTTAGTGCATGCAATTAAAAAAAACATGACTGTAAAACAAGCTGTTACATGACTAGCGCCGTCTAGTGGTGATGTTCGAGTATTTCTTACTGGTACATGTAATGGCAACAATTTTAGGTTTGCTCCATTTGACTAAATTCATTTCAATTAAATAGAAAATGTAAATACTAAACACCACATGATGCAACCTGTTCAGTTATTTCTGAAATATAAATGGTACGTGGCCATTTGAGACCATTTAATGTGCCTCAAATTCACCATTTCAGTCTCCTTTTGGCAAACTGTATTTTAAATGCGTTTTTTTCAAACCAGTAAGACATCATAGTTTCACCTTTGTGTACTTCATACATGTGTACTTCACACATGTAGTTAATTAATATTAATACTCAATACTTAAATATATACTGTAACAATAACTGTAACACTGTAACAAAAAAGTAGAGTCTATGAGCTTAACCGTTTCGTTTAAGGGGATGTAGTTACATTGTACTTACTCAAATACGAGTAATATTAATGAACTGTGTACTTGGTTTAGGGTTATTTATTTGTAATTATTCATTATTTTACTGTAATTACTATTGTAAACACGTAGGAACGTGTAATAAAGTGTTACCTTTTTACTAAACTTATTACGTTTAATAACCCTGTACAAATATATGGATTAGTAATTGTTGATCAATAGCATTTAATATTTTGGCTATTATCATTTGTGTATTTTCTTTCACTCTGCAAAAAAATATTGTTTAATGCTAATGGTTTTAATAACTTAATGTCTTTCGGTCCACATTTAGGTAATGATTTTCTGAAATTTGACTGATTTAACATGATCAATTAACAGTCATTTCAGGCTGAAAAAAGTGACGCGTTCTTGAAACGATTTGCACAAGTTGTACAAACTGTCTGCTGACGGCAGTAATTACGCAGCTTCCGGGAAGATCCTCCTACAACAGAGTTTCGAAAACACCGAGTGAAAGGACATGAGGTAATGTGGAGAAAACATCCGATCACGGGGCTGTGACTCAAGCAAACTCACTCACTCACTCATGTTTACTCATGCTTCTGAATAAGCTAAGCTATACAATGCGTTAAGAGGCTCATTCTTTTAATTAGAACCTAACCATCATGAAGTAGCCAATACAAAAGCGTTTTTCTTTAGTCTGAAGAACATTTTAATAGTCCCTAATAATATACCGAAAAAAAGCTCCATAGATGTTAACTGTATGATGAATGTATGATGATGACCCATGGGCAACATTGGTAGCCTAAATGCTAATTAGTAGCCAGATTATAATAGCCAATTAATAGCCAAGATTTTAAGTGGTTCTTTTAAAAAGTACTATTTATGGTCGAAGCTGGGAGTGTTAAAACCCTATGGTACGTTGTTGCCTCAAGGCAATTAACGCAGTCTATTTTAGTTTATTTTTAATAAAATTAAACACCAATTTATTGGTCAAACCTATCTCAGGAAATAACTCAAAAACTGATCAATGAAAGAACAGGAGTCAATTTTGTGTACCGTTTCAGCACATGTGCCCAGGTCACATGGCTCCATATTTTCTCCAATGAAAAGTGCATTTTTCACTAAATTGCGTTCAGTTAATTACCCACAAAAATATCTCCTCTAAAGTCACCTTTAGAGAACTTTAGAGAAAAATAACTTTACATTATATAATCATCAGATGTTTTAGAGTAAATAAAACAAAAACAAAACAAGAATGTCTTAAGGCAACATACCATAATGGAATCGCATAAGGCCATACCAGACACACTAGGTTAGATACAAATATAGTTTATTTGTTAGACACAGATAATTTTCACTGAGTAATCTGAATTCTCTGGACTCTAGATCGATAATTATCAAAAGAAAGGGTTAAACTTTACCCTTTGTGTCAGTTGATTAAGGTAATTTAAAAACTGGTGTGGCCAAGTGCATGCAAAAGCGTTTAACTCCTAAACAAAAATTCAAAACTTCACGAAAATAGGTGAGCATATGCGATATATGATTCTTAACAAGCATGCAACATTTTATGGAGATCGGCCCATAGCTGTCACCTTAAATGGTTAAGCTTTAAAAAAAACACATATTTCCTATGGTAAATTGCCTGTATTGGCTGTAAATTGTCTTTTCTAGATGGTTACAGGATTGCTAAAGGAAACATTATATTTTTACACATGTGCTTAAATGCCTAAACCGGTTAAACCCCGATAATTGCTGCTTGCAGCTATATTTACTACTATTTTCACTGTAACAAAAATTATTAATTACTAATATTTTGACTATAACAACTACTATTTGATTTGTGGCACTTTAGCAGACCTGTTTAACTCTTTAATGCACGGGTCTTTCACCAATTATCAATACATTCCTCGGGCCATATACCAGGGACCTGATTTATGAAATGTTGCATAGAAAGCATCCTATATTTGATCTTACAATCATTTCTCAAATGTGACTCAGGGTTCTACTGGGTTGAGGTCAGGACTCTGTGCAAGCCAGTCAAGTTCCTCCACACCCAACTCACTCATCCATGTCTTTATGGTCCTTGCTTTGTCCACTGGTGTGCAGTGATGTTGGAACAGCAAGGGGCCATCCCCAAACTGTTCCCAAAAAGTTGGGAGCATAAAATTATCCAAAATGTCTTGATATGCTGAAGCATTAAGATTTCCATTTATTAGAACAAAGGTGCCAAGCCCAATCCCTGAAAAACAACACCACACCATTACCCCCCCCCCCCTCCACCAAACTTTACACTGACACAATGCAGTCAAGCCAGTACCGTTCTCCTGGCAACCGGCAAACCCAGACTCGTCCATCAGATTGCCAGACAGAGAAGAGTGATTGGTCTCTCCAGAAAACACGTCTCCACTGCCCAATTACTTTTCTGTTCCTTTTTGTTTCACCTGGGCTGGAATTGCTTGTTTGTTTTTAATCAACAAAAAAGGTTATCTTTGGCAAATGTAAAGGCCGTTTCACGTGAAAAGTGAAATGAATAAGCCTCAGGCAGGAAATGTAGTAAAATTCAGGGTGCAGCTCAAACAAATGCTTCACTGTGCTGCCATGCTGGATTGCAGAAGAAAAGGATGCAGAATTTGTCCTGAAAAGTGTAGCCAAAATGTTTTGATCGCCGCCTGGTGGCTGGCTACAGTAAAGCTCACAAAACACACCCTCTCCGTGTAATCAAATGGGACAAGAGCCAAACTAAAAACATCCTATTAGATTTCAAATATTTTTTTCAAGTGTTCATTTTTCCAATAAGTTTGTTTTTAGTGGGTTATTTGATGCTATGAAAATTACACATTTCAAGAAGGCATCAATACATGTTCGAATGTAAAGTAAGCTTCACTTCCTGTCTCTTGAAATATTTTCATCTGATCTATAGAGGCGGGTATGCATTGATGTTTTATTAACGTGTGGCCCCCTCTGTTTAAACAAAAGGTTGAACTCGATATAGTGTTCCTTACAACTTACCAAAGATCCAGTGATCCATGGATATTGACATGAAGCCAGGAATTGGCTGTGTTTCCTGACATTTATATGTGCCTGATTTTGATGCTGGGGAAATACATAAAGCAAATTGCCTGTGAACGGTTTATATAAATACAATATAGGTGGGTCTAATCTGGGTGATCACTTATATCAATGTTATACAGTCCCTGATAAAAGTCTTGTCGCTTGTGTACAAATTGACCTAAAGTGCCGCTGAAATATATTTCTAATCAAGATTTTTTTTACAAGAAATGGCTCATTTTAATCCCACCAGCTGTTGTGATAATGTTTCAGTGAAAAACTAAACTTTCAAAAAGTATTCTAATATTCACAGCTTGGTAAAGCCCATTGAGTCAATTTTTGCAAAGACATAAGTGTTGTCACCTTGTCATATGAGCTTCACCTGTGACTAATAATGGATCAATTAGGTCTCAAGTGTGTATAAAAAGAACCCCAGTACGCTAGACCTTCACATCAACTGCAACTAGACCTCTGCAAACATGCCTAAGATTCACCCTGAGACTAAAGTTTTGATTATCAAGAGGCTGAAGACCAGATCCACTGCTGATGTGGCAGACACCTTCAATGTGTCTCAGCGTCAAGTACAGAGGATTAAAAAAAAATTTGAAGAGACTGGAGACGTTTTTGACAAGCCCAGGTCAGGCAGACCCCACAAGACAACTGCTCGAGAGGACCGTTTGTTGGCTCGAAAATCCAAGGCCAGCCCATTTTCCACTGCAGCAGAGCTCCACGAGACCTGGTGACCTGAAGTCCCTGTGTCAACCAGAACAGTTTGTCGGATTCTGTCTCGAAATGGCCTCCATGGTCGAATCAGTGCCCAGAAGCCAGCACTAAACAAAAGACAATTGAAAAACCGTGTGGCATTTGCCAAGGCCCACAGCCTGCTAAAAGGATGGACGCTGGAAAAGTGGCAGAAGGTGGACTTTCAGATGAATCTTCTGTTGAATTACACCACAGTCGCCGCAAATATTGCAGGAGACCTACTGAAGCCAGAATGGATCCGAGATTCACCCAGAAAACAGTGAAGTTTGGTGGCGGAAAAATCATGGTCTGGGGTTACATCCAGTATGGGGGTGTGCGAGAGATCTGCAGGGTGGAAGGCAACATCAATAGTCTAAAATACCAAGAAATCTTAGCTACCTCTTATATTCCCAACCATAAAAGAGGCCAAATTCTGCAGCAGGACGGTGCTCCATCGCATACTTCCATCTCCACATCAAAGTTCCTCAAGGCGAAGAAGATCAAGATGCTCCAGGATTGGTCAGCCCAGTCACCAGACATGAACATCATTGAGCATATGTGGGGTAGGATGAAAGAGGACGCATGGAAGACGAAACCAAAGAATATTGATGAACTCTGGGAGGCATGCAAGACTGCTTTCTTAGCTATTCCAGATGACTTCATCAATAAATTGTATGAATCCTGTCCAAACCGCATGGATGCAACCCTTCAAGCTCATGAAAGTCACCTTAAATTTGGATCTCACAGCACCACAACTTAATTTGCTGACATATTTTTGTATTTGCAGTTAATTTGTTCAATTTCTGTATAGGCGACAAAACTTTTGTCTTGCCAAAATTGGACCTTTCTGTCTTGATTAAATGATAAATATTTTTTCTGTGAAAATTATTTATTTCAGTGCATTAAACATCATTTGAGAGGGTTTTAGCTTTTCATATGAGCTATTTCTAACACCAATGAATTAATTAAAAGTCAGGTTAATATCAGGTATTTCTAGAAAATAGATAAGCAACAAGACTTTTGTCAGGGACTGTATATATATATATATATATATTGTCACGTCCAGTCCTAAAACTTATATAGTTTTTATCAGTGTTTACTTAAAAACATCCAATTTATGCTATAAGCTGCTAAATATTTAATTGACGAGTTGTCAGTACAATATACAGTATAATAATACAATGTATGTGGTATTATTTTACCCCAAAATTCAACATATTGACACAAAATGATAACTAGAAATCCACATTTCACTGCCTGTTGTTTCTGTGAATTGCTGCGATTCATTTGTGTCTCATTTTTGAGCTTTCGGCAGTCTGTAAAAATATACCGCAGAGTTCTTGTCAAATCAGTTTGCACAGTCAATCCCAAAGCTCTTTCCAGTTTAGAGGAGTTTTGTGTGTTTATCATGGCATTCTCGCTCAGTATTGGGAGTAAAGCGTTACTGTAATTCCACTACTTTTAGCAGTAATGTGCCTATAACTTTTGTTTTTTTCCAATCAAGTAACTTAGAAACTGAGATTGTTTACTTCATTGAATAAACTGGCAAAGAACAGAAAATGCAGATCATGGGCAGATCACACTGCAAAAGCATGATGTAAATAAAAAAATTTAACGTTCGCCAGAGCTCAAGCACAAATATGCACTGCATGGAGCATTTGCCAAGTCTGTTTTGCCAGTATCCTATAATGACAGCTTCAACTGAGGGTGCTTAGCATCCTCTGCACCCCTGTGGAAAGAGACTAGCTCATGACAATTAGACCGTCTTTGTGACTCACCTAATACAAAAGTTGATGTTGTTTCGCATTTACAAGCACTGGATGTCGGGTTGAAGAGAAGAAAGTTGCAAACGGAGGTCAGGGTTGAGGTGGTTTATTCCGGAATATTAATGTTTTAAAGCTAAAAAAATACATATTTCAAATAATTAATTAATTCATTAAAAAATATTCTAATTTAACATGCACAGTTTCAACACTAAACAACTACAGCTAGAGAATATACACAAACAGAATAACATTATTTCTCTATTATTGTGTTGGTCCCACTTTTGCTGCCAAATCAGCCCTGACCCATCGAGGCATGGGCTCCTGAAGACCCCTGAAGGTGTGCTGGGGTATCTGGCACCAATATGTTAGCAGCAGATCCTTTAAGTTCTGTAAGTTAAATTATGCTTAGGTATAAGCATATGGATGGCAGGACCCAAAGTTTCCCAGCAGAACATTGCCCAAAGCATCACACTGCCTCCGCTGGCTGGCCTTCTTCCCATAGTGCATCCTGGGGCCATGTGTTCCCCAGGTAAGAGACGCACATGCACCGGTGTAAAAGACCAGGCCACCTTCTTCCATTGCTCCATGGTCCAGATCTGATGCTCAGGCGCTTGCCCATTTTTCCTGCTTCTAACACATCGACATCAACACAAACTGTTCACTTGCTGTCTAATATATCCCACCCACTAACAGGTGCTGTGATGAAGAGATAATCAGTGTTATTCGCCTCACCTATATATAATTATATAAATTATTTAATTATAAATGATATTTAATTATTATAAATGATTTTATGTTATATATTATAAATTGACATTTAGCCCTTGCACACTGCTGTCACTTGGACATTTCATCCGTCTCTGAAGCATATCTCAGAACAAGATCTGGCAAAGTCAAAATCACTAGAATTATGTGCAGTGCGTGAAAATGCCCCAAAGCATGTGTGCATGTGATGTGTGTAAAGAGACGCGCGTTCCAGTGAAGTTCGTTCAATCAACACGCGCGCGCGCGCGCGCGCCTTCTGTCTTCCACCTCTGTGTTTGTCACCCACCCGCACGAGCCCGTCTCCCCCTCCTCTTTGAGCATGTGTGTAAGGATGGATGGCGCACAGGCCCGTCTGAAAGGACAATAATAAAGCACAAAGACGCTGGTGAGTTCCTCTCCTTCTTCCTCCTCTGTGAAATGCCGCATTAGAATACGGGCGTTATAGCGCGGCACAAGACGTGATGATGGGATGCGTATGCAGCTGTGTTTACACGAAGAGCTTTTGTGTCCGCGTCACCGTCTTCAGCAGCATCCCTTTAAACCTCAAGTGTGTCCTTACTCTGAGACGCAAACACCAAGAATTGCTCTGGTTTTGGGGGCATGATGAACGGATAATGTTGGAGTCATTGCTTAAACAACTCATAAAGCTGTCATGTCTAACATCTCATATTAAGTGTCCGTGTGTGCTGCGATAATGAAATGCGGATGTAGGTAAAGAAAAATTAGACAAAAGTGTATTTGGAGGAGATCTAGGTGCCTGGACCTTCGCTGAAAGTCCAGAGAGAGAGAGAGAGAGAGAGAGAAAGAGAGGGATTTCTAACTAGATATGTTTCGACCGAAGCAAATAAACGGATACTAAACATGCGAAGGCATGCGGTTCATCCATGTGACATGTATAATAAATCTGACATTTTATTTGAGACATTACAAATTTATAAAGCTTATAAAGTCTCACCATGTCCCAATGATATAATGTTGTTCTTCTCATTAAAATGTTATGTAGGCTATATGACAGACTTGCACTTAACTGTATTTTCCTTTTCTGAAGGGATTCCTATCATATTTCAAGCAATTCAAAACCATCGACAGAGCACATCTGAAGTGTCTAAGCTAAAGGAAATAATACATAATTTATCGGCTTTAATATATCAGGCATTTTTTTTTTTTATCGGGCTGATAACGGGAACATTAAAAATTAATATAGGCTACATCAACCGATACCGATATGGAGGACAATATATAGTACATCCCTACGGCTTTAATCTTTTCAACCAGCCAAATTTTATTCATAGTTAAAATTTATGTTTAACATTGTTAATTACTTAAAAAAGAACCAGTTTGTAAATTACTCTAATCTGACCTTAATATATTCAATAAGTGAACAAAACCTAGTAGGTTAATTTAGATTTTCTAGGCTATATTTGACCAAAAAAGTACAGAGCAGTGATTTCATTTGACAGTTTTCTGTCAGGCCATTACGTTTTCAGCATCCATAGCATTGCAAGGACTATTGAATAGCATTCTGTACTCCGCATGTTTACTTTCCCAGATCCCGACGACTCAATGTCTCAGCTGAGAAGCAGTCCAAATGCCTGGTTTTCTCACAGCCAGTCCCTGAAATCCAGTCAATGAAGTGCCCACAAACTCTTTCTCCCTGCTCTGGATGGAGCCACTATAATAAAAGGTTAGATTACTTCACAAAACCAAGATTACTTCATAATCACATACTTTTATCTCATTTAATACATTATACAAGTAGAGATTTACTAGATATTTACATTCTTAAAAAAATCTAAAATAGCATATATATATATATATGTATATATATATATGTATATATATATATGTATATATATATATGTATATATATATATATGTATATATATATATATGTATATATATATATATATATATATATATGTATATATATATATATATATGTATATATATATATATATATATATGTATATATATATATATATATATATATGTATATATATATATATATATATATATATATATATATATATATATGTATATATATATATATATATTTATATATATATATATATATATATATATATATATATATAAAATTGCATATACATAAAAGTGAATTTGTTATTTGAGTTCATTGTTATAGTTAAGTTTTATATGAACACAATACTGACATATATTTATTATATCAAGTGATGCATGCATATTTTATCCATACATAATTTATTTTGTTCAACATTTTCTTATAGTTTTTTAATTCCCACCCACTTTTCCTCTTAATTAGTTGAAATGGAGTATGAAGATGGTACTTGTTTACTTGATGTTTTGTGGTAAGTGCGGTTACATCCAATAAATAAATATTTCTCAGTTTGTATGTATTTTATAAAAAATAAAAACATCCACATCGGAAGATTTGCAAGATAGTTTGCGCATGTTAACTATTAAATGTTTTGCTTTGAAACAGTGACCCTCAAGCCCTGAATGATTTTCTTCATGGGACAAATGAGGTATGAAGAGATTATAATATTACTGTGTGGCTGAAATTGAAGTTATTTTTAGACTACCTGTTACAGTACTTTCTCTAAAACTTATTTCAGTTGTGGTAATTTTGGAACCTTTCCACACTTATAATGTTATATGTTAGGAGATCTTACGTGAAGAGCTTAGCAGGAGAAACTCTGGTTGTTTACATTTTTTGCAAATACGAGGTCTAAAAAACATACCCCATGCAATTAACTGTGCCTCCTTCCTTCTGTTCAAACAGCTGCCAAGTGGAGACTTACTTATTAATTCATCCTCTGGAGAGCCATCACTCTTCACAGACACTCCAGTAAGTCTAGACATCTCTCCCTATGGAAGAGGGAGCATGGGGACCTCCCAGAATTCAGTACTGCATGTCTGTCTGTCTAACAAAACCCACCTTTTAGCATTAAAAGAATGGATATGCTAAATAAAAAAATAAATAAAAAAAAGTGTGTTCCCAGCAAACTTTTTATGTAATTGTGACCTTTTATTCTGCAGAGTCCTGCATCTCTGTTAGCAGATGATGGAAGTTCTCAGGACACTCCTGTCTCTGGCTGTGTAGATCTGTCCTTTCTGGATGAGGCGCTGCTGTCATCACCAGTATCATCACTGGGAAGTGAAGGTCCACAAGAGGCACCAGAAGATCCCAATTTCCACTTGGTGGATCAACAGAAAGAGTCAGAAGAGATCTGTGACATTCTCCAGCAGAGTCTCCAAGAGGCAGACATCACTGAGGACACTCTTGCATTAGAAGCAGGACTTGCCCAGACAGCAGAAACTCTCCAGCTTGGTTTGTCCCTTCCTTTGCCTGCAACACCATATATCTCCAAACCATTGACCATGCCTGGCTTGATCTCTGTACCAAAGGACACACAAACAGCAGTGGAGCCTCCTCAGCCATCTTTATTAGCTGTTGGTCCAGGCTGCCCCTCACTCAAGCCTCCAGGAACTCAGTTAATGAGTCTTCTTCCTGGAAATGTCTTCCCCACACCCCCACTCGAGGCATCATTTTCTATTAATTCAGCACAAAGCACCAGCATGATTACCCAAAAGACCCTGCCAAGCCTCACAAGCTGCCAGATGTTGTCCTCCACCATTAGAACAATGACTCCATCGGTGGTCATGTTACAAAAAACACCTCTTCCCATTCAGCCTAGGTTACCTGTCAACATCCATCCCAGGCTTGTACAGATCAGTCCCAGGCCATCCGGACAGAAACCATTGTCAGGATTTGCCTTCATCTCAGCAAATACGACACAGAGTGTCTTGTTATCCCCTCCTGTTGGCTCAAAGCAGTGCTTGCAAACACAGTCCGCACCAAGTGTTAGCAAACCTGTTAGCTTTAATTTGGTTGGTCAGGGAGGCCCCATTGTCATTCAACCCCAAGATCCTTTTCAGGGTCAGAGACAATTCTTTCTGCCCAGCCAAACACTTGCAACTACAACCCAGTCTACCAGCATTTCAAGGTGTCTTTTTAGTACACCAAGCAAACCTAATGTTGACAGTTCTCAAATTGTGACTATACAGCCAAGGCAAATTAACTTCAGCCCTATTTTTACCTCCCCAACTGGACAACTCACCCTCAAACATGGGGCTCTTCTAGAAGGGGCTTTACCAATTCGGCCAACACCTCCCACAGTCTTCCAGATGCCAACACAGCTAGCAGGGACCTATGCACCTCAAGTGCAGGGGCAGCATGATGCTGGTGTTCAAAACACGGTCGGAAACCAGATCAGATTGATTAATAATGCTAGTATGCTCGTTCCTGATATGACCACCACACCAAAAGTGAATGGTCAGTTAGTGATACAAAGTCTGCTTCCAGCACAAAGAGCTCTGGTTGGGGGACCTGAGGAGAAGGTGAGTCTTACGCAGCATTCAGTGCTTCTCTTGCCTGAGAAAACAACAGAAGATGAGGAGAAAGTCAACAAACCCCTTCAAGTGAGTTCATTTGTGTCACTTTCGGATGTAACAATGTCAAAGGACAAATCTGGTGAAAAATGAACCTAGGGGTAATTAACAGATGGTTACCGAAAACGATGGGATGCGTTTTAATGAAAATCGAATGTAAAGAATTTTATCTCTAAAAACAGATTAGCTTATAACGCTAGTATATGGGGTATATAGTAAGTAAAATCTCTAGTTAAAGGACAACTCCGGTGAGAAATGAACCTAGGGGTAATTAACAGATGGTTACCGAGTAGATCGTTCTCTGGGATGCGTTTTCATGAAAATCGAATGTAAAGAGTTTTATCTTTAAAAACAGATTAGCTTATAACACTAGTCTATGGGGCACACAGTAGACACAGGGTGGTAAAATTAAATCTACACTAACACGGTAGCATAATGAGGGTCCCTACATGCAAACCGAAGCATTAAAAACTTTGTAAGTGTACAAACAGTTTAAAAAAAGATACTTTATAAACACAGTCCATTACGTGTATACAGACAGTAGCCATCTTGGAAAACAGTCTCAACCATTCAAGCCATATTACCCCTATGTTCATTTTCCTTTAAGAATGGTCTTTATGTTGTCAAAATGTAAATAATTTAAACGCTATAATTGCATTTTGAAATCATGGTTGTATTCCAATGGGTTTGGGGCTCAATACATTTGTTCACTGGTTTTATTTAACTTGATTTGGTAGGAAAGCAGATTGCTTCCTCAAGCTTCAGTGGAAGCACCCATTGTGGAGATTCATCAGCCCTCTCCAGTATCAACTCTACTACAGTCATCAGCAGATGTTAGTTGTACCCCTGAGCCAGTTTTGCCATTATCCCCACAACTGATCACCCAAACAGAAGAGCAACAATTTACTGAAGGAGAGCATAATCCATTGCATCACAATCAGGCATCAATGCATCTTCCCCAACAGGTACATTCAATTGTGCTCTGTCATATGTTCTCAAGCATTTTGTGCAATTGCATTCAAAGACAGAAATGAAAATGCAATAGTATTAGGAAAGTATTTTGAATATACGTCTTTCCCTGCAGTATCCACTTAAACCGTCAGAGATCTTAGCTGCAACTCTGTTTGTGCAAATGGACAACGACGTCTCTACTGCCACAGGAGAAACTGAGGATTCACTTACACCTTTGATGGCATCTGAGATTTTCTCTGCACTGTGTGAGAGTAAAGAGATTCCTTTGTCAGTGCACCACGGCTCAGACCACAGTGACTTTCAACAGCAAACTCCTATTGGCCAGTGCACTGTAAAGACCACAAGCACAGACTCCATGATGGGCTCAACATCCACAGCCTCAGGTGAGCTGGATCCCACGTCGACTGCTCTTGGTACTGAACCCAAGTGCCAGGAGGGGCCTGTAAAGAGTAAGAGCCCTTCCCTTTCCTCAGAAAAGTTGTTAATTTATCAGCAGCAGTTTATCTAATTCATGTGTTACCTGAGATTAGAGGAAACCTGAGAGCAAGCAGTGACCACGGAATCAACACTCATGTGAATGTGCACAAAAGTTTTAATTAAAGAATAGCATGAACACATAACTAGTCTAAACAAACATACACACACAAAGTGAAACAAAAGTGAAAGTGATTGAAAAAACTGGGGAATGAAACTATGTACACTTAAGTTAGTTAGCCACCTGACCAAAACCATCAGTTTCTTAATTTAAAGCATGCTGGTAACAAGAAGAATACATCTTACGCTAAACCTCTGTTTAGTTAGTTTAGTGTATGACACTTGCTTTGCCTTAGCTGTTGAATGAGTGTCTGGATCCTGTTCGGAGAAAAGTCTTGATGGTGCAATAGTTTGATGGTGCTGAAGTTGCCATTAGGTTCTTCCGGGTTGAGGGAAGATTGACGAACTTCAGCGATATTAGTCTGAATCTGTTGTTATCGGGGGCATAGTGGTGGAAAGTTACAGCATGGCTTGACCCTGACTTTGGTCCTGCTACAGTACGTGAATATTGGATATATGAAAATCAATCCTATTGCTGTAGCTGTGAAAGTAGAAATAAAGAACCATTGTTAGAAACATATTCTTTATAACAAACACATTTTTGTTCTAATAATCCTATCATTATATTTGATACCTCTTCCTGATCAGAGCTCACAGTCCCTTATGCAAGGAACAACAGTGGGATAATCTCTTTGGACCAGCATGACTTACGGGAGATGGGACCCCGTCATTCCCAGGACAAAGAGACCTACTCAGCACTTCAGAAGAAGGTCAATGTGCAAATATAATAAATAAATGTGTCTTTCAGGGAGAACAGTCTTTCAGGAAGATATGTTATTTAAAAGTATTTAGGAAAGTATTATGTTATTAATATCCCTTTTTATGTCACAGACACCAAGCAGTGTGAAAGAGGAAACACTGACACTAGCAAACAGGCAACACATGTAAGTAAAAAACATTTGCTCAATAGCATTTTAATTATATGTAGATATCAGTATGGATTCGAAAATACGCAAGGTTACTTGCATAACTCCAGTTCTCTGAAAACTGAGTGAGGTATCTCACTATGGAAGAGGTGAAAGACCATTGAATCAGTAATGGCATATCTGTCAGAAGACCGAGCAATCTCAGCAATCACAGGAGCCCTGTGTGAACTGCTGTACTGCTTTAAAAGTACATTCCAGAAATATGACAACTCAAGACAGATACCATACTCTGTCCATACCATAAAACTAGGGTTATGCAAGTAACCTAAAGTTAGCTTTTAAACATTAATTTGGTATCTCACAATATAAAGATGATTCCTGCTTTTAATGCTGACTCAAGCTGTAGTGTCATTTTATCTGACGTCTTTAGGAACTGATAATGAGAACCGTGTGCCAGTGGAAGGTAGATTGTGGTATATATGTGAAGAGTTGTCATGCTGGTAACAGCGCAAGAATCAGAGTCCTGCAAGGGTCCATTTTTGGAGACCCGCCCCCGCCCGTACCTGCAAGGTTCAGCACCAGAGCCGACCCGTGACCCGTGAAATATCAAAATTAAATCCGAACCCGCCCAGACCCATTCATATTTGGCCCGTTACCCGACCCGTGCCCGCGATAAATCACACACGCTAAAATCATTCCAATTAAAATGCTTTATTTTTTATCTTGCACCTCTCTTAACATCAACAGCGCTATGAATGGGCAAATGAAACAGGCTCTGCCTTTAAAGACTCGTTGTCAACAATTTCATATACTCCACTCACCAACTTTACTTTTACTTCATCCATAGATACTCCTGCACGCTCACTCCATCTGGGCTACGAGAGGCATCAACAAAAGTTTCAATGTCACAGTGGTGGTGACGTGATGGTCAAATGGCATATCGTTGTTGCGTATGTGTAATGGTAATTTGGACATAGAAATTGTAATATAGTATGTTCGCGGGGGGAAGAAGGAGGTGGGAACCGGCAAACATTTAAAAGACTTTAACCAAACAAAACGAAAGTAACGTGGGCAGCCTCTCACGGACAACAGCCACGCGCACACACATAATAAAACGTAAACACAACTTAACTTCAAATCCAGGTCTGGTGATCTCTCATCCTTTAATGGCGTCGCTCGTCCTTATATTCCTCGAGCTCCCTCAGAGGTTTTGAGACCGGTGTGGCTCGCAGGGGACACTCATTCACAATCACGCCCCGGTCTCGCTCGCTCTCTCGCTCGTCCACCTCACCACAGAAATATTGCACATATTTTTCATCCACGCTACTACCCGCCCACACAGAGTTAATTATCCGCCCGCATCCCCGCCCGTGAATTTGATAAATGTCACAATCCACCCGTTTTAGCCACTTTTATGCGGGTACCCAACCCGTTGCGGGACTTTAGCAAGAATATCTTGCACATAAGCACTCTTGTACAAATTGGCTATTCTTGAGGTGGAAAGAGATCCAAGGCCCACTGAAAACTAGATATGAAATCACAGGAACTCTGTTAGTCAGACTAGTTGATTGGGAAATAAAAGACAATACATTTTAAAGAAAGAAAATGTACCTTAGATCAGGGATTTTCCAGAAAGCCTCTTTCCCTGCACAAAAGGCACTTTGATTTCTGCCTGGTAGGTGAGCAGTGGACAATACATGGTTGCATATGAGACTTGGACAGGGGTGTCCAATTCTGGTCCTGGAGGGCCAATACCCTGCAGAGTTTAGCTTCAACTTGTCCCAGAATACCTGCTTGGAAGTTTCAAGTAATACTAAAGTATACTTTAATTTGGTTAAGATGTTTAATTGGGGTGGACAAACTGATCCTCAACAAACCCGTCTCCTGCGTGATGACTCCGATCTTCAACCGGATGGAACTGGATAAATATTCTGTATGTTCTGATGTGATCTGACCTGTAATGTTTGCCTGAATTGTAATCATACACTGTTTATTCGTTGACCTGAGGAGAAATAGCACCCCGACTGAGCCTGGTTTCTCCCAATGCTATTTTCTTTATTCTGTCACCTGATGAAGTTTTGGTTCCTTGCCACCATTGCCTCTTTTGCCTCTGGTGTTTGGCTTGCTTAGCTGGGGACACTAAATATTCACCTACATTACTGATCTGCCTGCATTTATACTATATGATAATTCAACTGAGCTGGATGACATTACTGTTTTCTCCAGAGCGGCTGTACAGCCAAATTAAAATCTGTTGCATTATTTTCCTATCACTGTGAAGCTGCTTTGAAACGATCTGAATTGTAAAAAGCGCTATATAAATAATTAAAGGTGACTTGCCTTGACATAAACTCAAGTCAACAGTGACAGTGGCCCTCCAGGAGTAAGATTAGTAGTATTATCTTCCCCAAATCTGATTTGCCTTGTGAGAGTTTCCAATCCCTATACAAAATGTTTCCCCTAGAGCAGCGGTGCCAAATTCAGTTCCAGGAGGGCCACAGTCCTGATTATTTTAGCTTCAACCAAAACTAAATACACCTGAGTCGACTGATCAAGTCCCTCAGGATTACTTGAAAACTACAGGTAGTTCTGTTGAAGCAGGTTGGGAACTAAACTCTGCCGGACAGTTGCTCGTCAGAAGCTGAATTCGATACCCTTGCCCCAGAGAGAACGTGTGTCAGTGTTTTTTAGGGCTAAAAACAAATCTCTGTTTTTAGAACAGTTTGAAGAACTACTTTTTGTTCTTTACTCTCAAAAGTAGTTTGTCTAAAGTAATTTGTGTATGCAGATATTCTGAGACTGTGATGTATCAGTATGGTTAGAGCTGCTTTTATAATATCTTTGATAAGAGTGCAATGCTGAGTCCAAATAGCTTCATTAGAAGCTTGTACACTTTTCTTTGCAAATTGGAGATATCGACTATGAGTAGCATAAATAGGCTATTAAGAAAGAAAACTTTTGGAGATTGGATAAGGTCAAGCGGTTAAAGCTCGAGACTGAAAACGAAGGTTGACGTTTCAATCCTTGCAGTGAAGTATATGGTTATACAAACATGAGTCTTGCTGTAAGTCACTGAATAAATGTGTCTGCTAAATGATTGCCTTTCTACTTACATACAACGGATTAACCACTGAAGGCCAAAATAATCTGATTTTCACTACACATGCAGACAGTGAGGGTATAAGCTTGCTAGGATGTAGATTAGGGAAGTGTTTCCCAAATGTGCTCCTGGATGCACTCCAACAGTACACATTTCGTCTCACTTTTCTGACTCATTCATTTTAAGCATTGCGTTCAATCAGATGCATTTGATTAGGAAGAGTTCGGAAATGTGTATGGTTGGCATGGTTGAGAAACACCGGATTAGAGGGAAGTCTCTGACCATCGTAAAAACAAAAAAAACTTTAATCACCAGGGTCCCACAGAGAAGCAGACCATTGAATAATAGCTCATCTACAAACTCCAGTAAGAGGGTCTCACCAGTCTGAACACTAGCTAGCCTGAATGTCTGTTTGGGAAAGATAGCGTCTCCGTCATCCTTATTGGGAATGCTGCAGAGGAGGCGTGCAAGCATCCCAACCGTCTCTTGGACAGCTTCCACTTCACTGAAGTCAACACGCAGATGTTGTTTAAATAGCATTGCCCATTCAGAGGAATCTACCTCAGTAATATTATGACAACCAGTGAGTTCCAATGGCTGAGAGTTTAACTAAATTTGTATAAAGATGAGAAGTCACTTAACAGTGCAGTAAGAGAGACTGCAGTTTTTTGCCTTGTCCAAGATACCATAGTGAGATATTCAAATGTTTGAAAGACAAAATGAATAATGGTGGAAGTCATCAATAAATAATTGTTAAAATGGTAACAATACTTGTTAACAAAAAAATTCTGTGTGCATTTTGTTCTTTGCAGGCTCAAACAGCAGCTATCTTTGGACCGCAGTGCTGTTCTCAGTCCAAACACTTCAGCTCCGTTTGTTTCAGTGGAGGATGCGGTCAGACATTTGCTGCCCTACCATACTTGTGCTAGAGCTCTACCCAGTCAGGCGGACTTTATCTCAGGTTTGACTCCTATGAAAAAGTTTGAATTTGATAAGATTACAGAACTGCTGTACCCCATTGTAAACAAAATATCTGTCAATCTTTGTGCAGTGGACAAGCAGTTTGAATGTTTTTCGGTTGTTCTGTTGAATCGAGTCAAAGATATGCTAAACAAGTACAGGCAACTACTTCTGGCTGAATCTCTGGTAGGAGATGGCATTTTAAAACGCTGATTTATTTGAGTTTTTCTGGGGAATATAATTGGTGGCAAATCTGAGTTGTTATTGCTTTCTTTAGCAGGAGAGCCCATCAGCAGAGATGGTGATGCTAGAGCGTTTGTTTCTCCAGTCAGAGAGACTCTCGCTGGGGGAGGATAGACGGCGAGCCAGAAGAGATCCAGGTATAAAGGCTCAGGATTATTTAGTGTGCCAATGTTTCTTACTAGTTTCTTTTCATTGAGATGCTCATGTTATTCTGTTAAAGCAGGATTCCTCAAATCTGCCCTAATTAAACTCATCTACCTGTAATTTTCTAGCCAATCTGAAAACCTTGATTAGCTTTCTCAGGTGTCTTTGATTAGAGTTGGAGCTGAACTGTGGAGGGCATTGAACCTCTAGGATCGGATTTGAGAAACTCTGACTAGAAATGGTGAAATGTTAAGAGGTTTCATTATTTTGCTGGTTTAGCAGAGTCCTTCCTGATGTCACGGCCTAAGATCTCATCTCAGCATGATCTAGTGTCGACTGTCCAGAGTGGCCTTTCCGATTGTCCTTCATCTCCACCGTGGTGGACCTTGCAATCTGACAGACCTCCTGGCCTCAAGACATATCGCTCCAGCAGCAGAGGAGCACTGCGCCTCACTATCAAACATGAGTCAGGATCCAGCAAAGTCATCCACAACTCTGCATGCGATGCCTCAATTGCCATCTCTGGGTATAAACGAAACTACAGCGGGCAGTTAACTAAAGGAGGAGCCTTACAGGGGAAAGACGAATCCCTCAGGCCTCCTTTATCAAATGCTGAAGAGAACCAAAATGAACTAAGCAAGCTGAAATTAAACCCTGATATGGAAACAACTAGGACAGGTAGCGATTCACAGAACCACTCTGATTCTGTGACCATGCCAGACTATGTAGCTTCAAGGGTGCAAGGCTTACTTCCAGAGCCGTGCACTCCAGTGCTTAAAAGGAACAGGCTGGTTGCTTCGGCAGCAGAGTCTCCAAGTTTGCCTGCACTAGTAGAGGACGGGGATCTTTGTGAACACCTGCAAAGTGCTATAGACAGCATCCTGGAGCTGCAAAGGTTGCAGGGTTCTGCAGCAGGGGTTAAACATAAGATTCAACAGCTTCATGCACTTGATCAGGCAGTCAGCAGCATGCTAGAAGGACAACTATGAGATGGAGAGGAAGGAAGTGCAAGATAAACAGAAAGCTTCGGGATTCACCAGTCTTTTGTTGGGAAAATAGCAGTAGCGCTTTATTTTACAGTCCTGTTCCCCATGTACATACTATGTATTTATTACAGTAATTACATTAACTGGGTAATAACTAGATATTTACCCTGAACCTACCCCTAAACCCTTATATTACCCACAGGGCTTGACATTAACACCCGTGTCGAATTGTATTTCAGCAGTGGTGTGTAACGCAGTCACTCCTAATAGGCACTTTGGCAGGTTGAATTTATACATAATATATTTTTCAATTGTAGTCTTTTAAAAAGACATCTGATATACACTCGCCTAAAGGATTATTAGGAACACCTGTTCAATTTTTCAGTGCAATTATCTAATCAACCAATCACATGACAATTGCTTCAATGCCTTTAGGGGTGTGGTCCTGGTCAAGACAATCTCCTGAACTCCAAACTGAATGTCAGAATGGGAAAGAAAGGTGATTTAAGCAATTTTGAGCGTGGCATGGTTGTTGGTGCCAGACGGGCCGGTCTGAGTATTTCACAATCTGCTCAGTTACTGGGATTTTCACGCACAACCATTTCTAGGGTTTATAAAGAATGGTGTGAAAAGGGAAAAACATCCAGTATGCGGCAGTCCTGTGGACGAAAATGCCTTGTTGATGCTAGAGGTCAGAGGAGAATGGACCGACTGATTTAAGCTGATAGAAGAGCAACTTTGACTGAAATAACCACTCGTTACAACCGAGGTATGCAGCAAAGCATTTGTGAAGCCACAACACGCACAACCTTGAGGCGGATGGGCTACAATAGCAGAAGACCCCACCGGGTACCACTCATCTCCACTACAAATAGGAAAAAGAGGCTACAATTTGCACAGTTGGAAAAATGGCATCGTTTAAATTTCACGGCCTACCTGAGCATTGTTTCTGACCATGTCCATCCCTTTATGACCACCATGTACCCATCCTCTGATGGCCACTTCCAGCAGGATAATGCACCATGTCACAAAGCTCGAATCATTTCAAATTGGTTTCTTGAACATGACAATGAGTTGACTGTACTAAAATGGCCGCCACAGTCACCAGATCTCAACCCAATAGAGCATCTTTGGGATGTGGTGGAACGGGAGCTTCGTGCCCTGGATGTGCATCCCACAAATCTCCATCAACTGCAAGATGCTATCCTATCAATATGGGCCAACATTTCTAAAGAATGCTTTCAGCACCTTGTTGAATCAATGCCACGTAGAATTAAGGCAGTTCTGAAGGCGAAAGGGGGTCAAACACAGTATTAGTGTGGTGTTCCTAATAATCCTTTAGGTGAGTGTAATAAACTATACATACATATCGAGACTGAAATATCTGAAACGCTTCTAAAACTATTTTTCGGCAGAATAGACACATATCAGCTGTTCACTAAAGAAAAGTGTGTTGGATTTACATTATTTAATTGTATCCATCGGTCCCACATGAATTAAGTTAAACAAAAAAAATTGTTGGTGTAACTTCACCAATCATGGAATGAATACATGTTAAGAGACCCAATTAGGTAGTCTCAAAGTGAATTTTATATGGCTCACTGACATGATTCAAGCATTCAAGTTTATATATTTTTATCTTTCACAACTGAACTACAATACTGCTCTAGATAGTTGACAAACTTTTAGCTAGCAATAGCACACATTAGCATCTTAAATGCTAAGCAAATTAAATAAGAATTAGAATCTCTTTTTTCAGCGAAGCCGTAACAGGTCCACAGCCTAAGCAAATGCTCCATTCTTCTCCACAATGGTAACCCAGTGATTTAAATTCTTCTAATAATTCCAACATAATAGAATTTAACACAATCAAGTCTTTCCCTTTCTCATCTTGCTCAAAACATATAAAATAACACTTTTACATATAAAATAACACATTCTCTCTCTTTATTTAGCCATATGCAAAGCATGCTGGAAACTAACAAGCGCCGCCCAGTTTTAGTTAATGCAACACAAACGGATGAAGTAAAATTCAATTTGACTTATATTTAAGTTGATTGAACACAATCAAATGAAGTTAGGACAAATGTATAGCTAATAGTAGTTGCTTCAGCTAAGTCTAATTAAGCTATTTGAACAAGCAGTAAAAATGATTTTTTTTCAGTGTTGTAATTCAATAATGCTTTGGAATATAGAATTGACTTTGGTCTTGACTTAAAGCCGAAATGCTGAGTGGCTAGTAACTTTGGGGAATCAGCCACAGTGGCTGGTGAGCAAAAGTTAATGTCAAGCCCTGATCTAAGTACACTGCAAGTACATGTACTGTAAAATAAAGTGCAACCAATATAGCCTGTACATCTCCATCCACATCCAGCAGAGACTAATTTTATACATTTTTCCTGAGGAAGAAAGTCCCATCTATTATTATTTATTGTGTAAATAGAGTGAACAGAATCTGGGAAGGTTTTTTGGAACCTTTTTGTGAAGATACATTTCAGTAATTTATAGTCTTCTATCAGTTTAAGACGAGATGGTTTGAATGTCTGTATATCCCATTTCGATGTGAATGTAATAAGACTTCTCTTCTAATGGGGATTTAGGTCTGTTTAACGTTGTTCGGTTATTTTGATAAGGAACCAAACCAGAGTTCACTTGAAAAGGCAGCTTGGTGTACAGTTCATGTAGAATTAAAATGGCACAACAGCCTTAACCTGTGAAAACTGCCTTGTACAGCAGATGTAAGAATGTATCAAGGCAAAGTGCTTGGTCCGAACTGAAGTTCAGAAAACACCAGCCAATGTACTGATGTCAAGTAAACTTTCCACTAGAGTTCAGTGCGCCATCAACTCTAGCCTGAAACCAGCCCATGTGTTGCATGCTCAGACAGGACACAGAATGATGTCTGTTCCAGCTTGTTTACCCCCAAAGAAAATACACTGTATTTCACCAGCAAAACTAATGAAAACACCAGTGAGATTTAATAATACAGACTAAAAATGTAAAGCATAACAGGATCTCCACTGAGCAAATGGCAGATTTAATGTATGCCTTATTCCTGCGGTGTCCAAACCCGTTCTGGGAGGACCACTGCCCTGTCCAGGCTCAAATCTGCAGGACGTTGGCCCTCCAGGTGCAGGATTGGACACCCTGCCTTATTCTGTCACTGTAATGAACTGTACGATTCCTATTGTGTTCTTAAGTCAAGATGATATATAGATAGATGCAAAAGCAATAAGTAGCAGATGGTTGATAAAATGTGGTTGTGCCTCAATCAAAATACTAAATTCTTTTGGACTTCACTGTAAATCATTCAGCTGTTTGAAAATGATTACTGATGTTCAACAACACACAATTATACAAGGTCTGTACTCCAAACTATTAAGTTAACATTAACTATTATTGTTAATGTTTGACAATCTACTTCAATGTCATGCTCACGTTACACCAGCGATGATGACTTCATAACTGGATAATGGAGTAGTATAGTAAGGGATTTTAAATGTTAGTTGTGCCACTTGATGTACATGTCATTACTAATATTTTTCCCAAGTTGTATGTTCACGTTTTATGAGACAGGAAAGTCTTTAAATGTTTATGTATTGCTTACCTGACAAACGCTATGCACTACACTTGGCCGCCAAACTACATGCTGTGACTGGCCCTAAATGTGACGAGATGTTTGTAACACACCCCATTTTGTTGGAGTTTAACTTGTGTGTACTTTTACTGTGAAACGTAGCATATTTGACACTGGTCCAAAACAGTCATTTGACACACAGATTGTTCTGATGCCACAATCGAAGAGGCCTTAAAGCTGCTGTACCAGAATCACTAGATCAGATGTTAAGACCCGACATCACTGATGTGACCAAAACATTTCTACAGACTATTTATTAAATCTTGGTTTTCTAAGTAATAAACAGTAAACCTGTACGAGTGTTGGATTGTTTTATGTACAGCGGTCATGCAGGATAAGATGTATACGTATCTACATTGTAAAGAAAAACTGACAACCACCAACTCATCCAGTCTTAAGATATGAATTTTATTTTATTTTATTTGACATTAAGGAAACACGGCAACTTTTAATAGGTTGCATCTTGACAAATGCAAATAAAAAGGAAAGCTGTAGTGTTTCTTAAGTTAAATTATGAATGTTAGGCTCAGATGTCAGTTTTCTTGATTTGGCCATTTATATGCGTTAACATCCATGGAGCTGAATCTCTCTGGCTGTAACTGCAAATACAACACACACTGGCACTGGGAAATCTTGATCGGGGGAAGAATGTTGATAATTCATTTCTTCCAGCATCATTTTATCCCATCTTCAGTGGGTCAGGGGTATATATACACACACCGAAAGATGTGCTGGTATGTTTTGGAGGTGTCCTGACCTTCAGAAGGATTATAGTACAGAGATGATTTGCCAAGCTGTGCTCAATTTGGTCCAGTCTTTCAATGATAAATGGAGTTTTCCTCAAAACCCACCGAACAAAAAAACAGCCTGAAATCTTAAACCGAAATGATAAAGCTCCATTATTGGCATTTAAGTAAAAATGACATTTCTTTATAGCCTCAAAAGACAAACTGATTTAACACACAACAAAATATTTAATATGGCCTCAAACCCACCTATGAATCTCGTGTTCACTTGACGATTAGGATTTAAGAAGAGCAGGTTCGGGCTGGTTAAAATACAGTATACGCTACTTTTCACAGGGAAATGAGAATGCTTTTCAACATTTTCAACATTAAAAAGTGTGCACATTACGCTGTTATTTTCACCATTTTTTCTCACACCATCCTTGAGTTTAACGTTCTGCCGTTCACCACAGTGGCTTCCGATCCCCAAAGAGTCTCGTACCCAATCTCCATCTGGTCCCTTAGATCCCGGTCAATCTGGGGCCACAGTCTAGTCTTAGGTTGTGTTTTTTTTCTCATTTGGAAGTCAACACCAGGGCTTGTCTGTGGCCAGGGCAAGTCTCTCCGGTACACACTCAAACGACATAGGACAGGACACCAAGGTGTTAAACACGCAGTGGGAACCTTCCTATTCTAGCAGTAGTAGCACAAGGTCTTTTTGTTCGAGTGGCGAGGAGCTCAATTGAGCTGAATTTGAAGGTCCTCGCCATACTTGCGCAGATATTTGTCGTGGTTGTGGTTGACGGACCAGAGAGGGGGCAAATGGCGGGGCTGCATGCTGGTCAGGAAGTGTTGTCTCCAGCAGCGCTCCAGCTCCATCAGGCCGCGCAGACCATGTTCGGCATACGCCTGCACTACCTTCAGTCCGTGTGGCACATAACTCTCGTTGAAGATCCTGCAAAGGTAGAAGACATCAACTTTCAGAACCCCATCAGTCCAAATCTTGACATTCGTAAGTACATTAACACATGACAACACACAGAACTGGTGCTCAGCAACTTGGCCCAACTAGTTGTATCTGTATTGAAAGAAACCGCTGAAGTAACCCTTTAAGTTAAAGGGTTAATTCCCCCAAAAATTGTAATTAATTCCTCACCCTAATGTTGTCTGACACCCGTCAGACCTCCGTTCATCTTCAGAACACAAATGATTGAATTGAAATTGAAATCCGATGGCTCAGAAAGGCCTTCATTGACACCAATGTCATTTCCTCTCTCAAGACCCATAAAGGCACTAAAGACGTCGTTACAAAGCCCATCTCACTACAGCGGCTCTACAATCATTTTATGAAGCCACGAGAATAGTTTTTGTGCACATAAAAACCCTAAATAAAAATTAAATTTGGGTAATTTAACTTTTTAATGCCGTTGAGGGTTCTGTATTCGAAGGTGATCCCTCCCAACCATTCTTTCACGGTTTAAACTGATGAATCTTTACATTGTCATCCTGGAATATAACCATGATGTGAAATGAAAATCTACACACTCCATTAGTTAGTTCTTGAAGAACTGATGCCAAACATAACATGCTAAAAACATCATAATCACTGCAATAATCATCCAATCATAAACTCGTTATGAATTTGCCCATTTGAATCCAAACAGCGACTTTTTTGGCCGGGCAGTATAGCATAATACGGGCACTTTGATTTGAGCTGTCAGGTGGCCACTTCCCATTAGGGCTGTAAAAATTGCTTAAAAATGACATTTGAATATTCCCTCTAAAAAACACGGATATTCGAACATCTGGTTGCACATTTTGTTAATGACGCACATTACGTCAATAACAGGACAAATTAATACAGAGACATAACTGCCTGTATAGTCAGTCTATTTAAATTAAACGTATATAAACGTATTACACAAAAACTCTCTCGCCCTCATCTTCACTCTCTCTGCGCATAACGGTTTAAATGAACAAACTTTGAGAGCTGATCAAGAGTTTTGTGCAAGCAATTTAAGGTCGCGACTCTAGTCCCAAATATAGCAGGCTTTATTCAGTGATTGAAACAAATATTAATTGAAGTTTTACAGCACATTGAACACTCCGTGCGAGCTCTGCTGTGCTAAACATGGAACTTCTCCATGACATGAAACCCTAAATAAACCAGTGGAAGCAGCGGATTTGCTGAACCCTCTGGCACGCCCATGAGCGCACCCACTCGCAAAGCAGACAGCCACGCCGCTACTTCCGCAGGCGCTTTTTTTCCAACTTCTTTCATTTTTTTTTTGTTGTACTATTCAAATATATATTCGAATTTAGAATATTTGTTGACAGCCCAACTTTCCACCTATTATGTGGGGGGTCAAAATAAGCTACAATAAGTAGAGACATAGACTATAAAAATATATGGACGTAGTGTCTGTGACGTCACCCATAGGATTCTGAAGTGCGAGAGACAGTAGAGACGAGCTGGCCGTCGCCATCTTAGCAGCGCGTCATCGATTAATCACGCCTGGATAACAGAAAATGGGCAAAGAGGCAGGATGTGGGCGGAGCTGAGGTGACACAATGACTATCAGACAGCAGACAAACGGCAATCCACCTGTCACTCAAAGTGGACACACCCTTAACTATGCAGAACCTTAAGGCTTTATATAAAGTAAACAAATGACTTATAAAAAAATTCACCCCCTCACAGTTGTCATGAAGGGCAAAATTAACCGTTTAGACCAAAACCCCAATTTGTAACAGGCTGTAAACATGTTTTTTTCTGCCGTAAAGTTGGGCATTTTAACATGGGGCTCAATGAGATTCTGCTCCCTAGTGGCCAGTCAATGAACTACAGTTTAAGTCACTTCCGTATTGGCTTCAAGAGAAACTGCAGGAGCTTCCACTCGCATATGAATCTAACCTGGTTTCCAATGCTGCAGCTTTCTGAAGCATCTCTTGCGTGACCTCCTGCTGTCCGCTGCAGAAGAAGCTCTGGATGACTGACAGGAGCTCCTCCTTTCTGGATTCAGGCATCCCGTTGCTGGCACTGAGGAGAGCCCGTGCGGCCGAGCGCACCCGTCGACGGTCCGCGTCCTCTAGAAGCCGAATGCCCTCCTCGCACCCCTGCGGAGCCGAGTGTTCCTCGGCCAGCTGCTGCTTCAGGATCCCATCGTGCACGTTTGAGGCAGCGTGACAGGAAGTGCACAGCAACAGGATGTCGTGCGAGTTGTGGTCCTTCATCTCAGCCGGGAAGTGACGCCTGTACTCGTGTGGGACAATGTTCTTCCTAGGTTAAAATGGACAAACAGAAGTTGAGAAGACAAGTCCCACTTTCAAGGCAAGGCAAGTTATTTGTATAGCACATTTCATACCCAATGGCAATTCAAAGTGCTTTACATAGAAATTAATTAAAACAGTGGTAACAAATGCATGAGAAAAAAGAATAATTCAAAACAAACTCAAGAAATCACAAGACGAACCTGATGTAAGACTCGGCTTTTCCGCACACCACACAGAGATTCTCTTTGGCTGTGAGGTAGTAGTCTTTCTGTGAGTCGGGACGGCCTGATGGCTCAAACAGCAGCCGGACAACGAAGGGATCTTCACTGACCAATTCTGAGATTAAAATCATGTGCAGATCATTTTACTCAATTATATTAGACATTATACAAAGGATCATTTTGAACCCGAAACTAATACACCGCTCTAGTACAGCCGTCTTCTCACGCTCTGACCAACATCCAATTTGACCTTCAGTTGCTTTGAAATATTTGGACTTGTGTGTCTAGACCGCATGCTACCGCCTGACCGAACTAAAAGCACAAGGTGAATTACTAATATTTTTGCACTTAAACATTAATCTTTAAAAGCCATTTCTGTAAAATATGCAGTTATGAGTAATCATATCTTAAACCATTATTTTATAATTAAGGGTGATTAGCTTACATGTAAAATAAGCTGTTTAAAAGCTGTGCAGTCACCTGATTAATTGAGCTTCCAGATGTTATAATCAAACATCTTGTGGAGCGCTCTCAGAGTATGCGTTTGTCATTTTAAACGCTGTAAACGGAGTATAAAAGCAGACCTGTTGTCCCCCCCTTTATAAGCAATGATCAGCGACTAGTCAACATTACGCTTAAAGCGTCATGGCAGAGCATTTAAGTCAACTAGTTAAAGTACAACCCCAGTGTCCACCGTCCACATTTTTGCTAACACTTTTACAGTTTCCTTGTTGCACGTTATATGTACTAACTACAGTAATAACAGTAACTTAAACAAGTAACTAACCCTAAACCAAACAATAACCTACAGTAAGTACAAGTTATTTAATATTACTCAGTACTAAATTGTGTAGTTACACTAACATGGGCAACTTAAAATACAGTGTAACCCTTTTTTTGGATCCTGGCCCACTTCAATATTTATCATTGTAAATATAATAAACGGTTATGCTTTTTTTGAAGGTCTCCTTAGTACGTAATTGTAAGTGCATTGCACCGTAACGGGCAATGCACAGATGTATCGGCCAATAATCAGTACTGGTACTGGCCGATAAGAGCTATTATTTTCACTATTGGCCATCGGCTGATTTTTTAAACCCAGCCAATGATCAGGGCCGATGGTATCCTGTAAATCAAAGTAGCATTTATAAATTCCACATTTATAACATTGCGCACCTCCTATACCCTTTTCCAGGTACCATTTTGCTTTCTTCTTGTCACATGTGCAGAGCGGCTGACCATCAGGAGCATGAAGGAAGCAGTTATCATAAAGGGGTGATTTCCTGAATGAAGACAAAAAAAAAACCACTCACTTCATATCCTTTGATCCAAATATTTAAAATATTTAAATATTACAATATTACAAATTGTGCAAAAGGTTTGTTCTAATTTGTATTCTCAACTTCAACATCATATCGAAAGAAAAGCATTTCATTATCTTTAGTCAGATGCATTACCAATTCCAGGAAAATCTACCAAATATTCCTAGCCTGGGAAAACCCAGACAACTTTTGGCAAATTTAGATTTGCTCTGCAAAGAGTCTGGCAAAGAGCCCATTCAAGCCCATTTCTAATCCCTTGAAATCACGGCACCGATCAGAAATGTTGGGGCAGGTTTCACACGATGACGACAGTGCAGCGACGGTGAAGCAGATTTTGTACATTAGATGGATGCCACCGTGGAACATCACTTGTTCGAATCAGATATTGAGTGCGCATCCGTTTTAAGCGAACTTTTCCTTTTCGTTAAAACCTGAGCAAAGAACAACACTCGAAGCCTTTATATCTATAAAATAGGTTATCGCTATCATACCGACTGGAGAAGGCAAAAGTCTGGTATACCAGCTTGCCCCTTTGGTGGCTAAACGAATGGGTCTTAAAGGGAGACACCCCTCGCTGCAGCCTGTAGCACGATGACATTACCATAACGATCCATCATCCAGTAAGTATTGGATCTGATCCAGCAATGTCATTCATACAGATCTCTGGGTTAACTTAATGCATGCGCTGGTCTTAAGTGACATATTTAATCAATATTGTAGATGATGTTCTAACCTGTGTAGTAGTACTGATAAATAGTAGGCTAACAAGTAATAATTGATGAATAAGTCATCTTTTCATTAATGTGATGCTTAAGTTATCCTAGTTTCGCTGTACATGCATGCAAAACAGTTAAAATATTAATACATTCTGGTCATATTTGCTGTTAAGTGGAAGCAAAAATGAGTGAAGTAATTGTCTCTGTAATTTTAATCCTCAAGGTACAATGCAACACGATCTGTAAACAACTTAAAATACCAGTAGCCTACACATTCAAGGGAAAATGCAAAACGTGTGTCCTGATGGCGTAAGCATGTTTTTAATCATTATTTTTGCACGAGCGGTTTGAGCATTTATTTATCCAGTTACAGCACATTAAATACGCAAGTTCAATTTTGAATCAACTTCTGACAGAAGAGCTGCAAGAAACGATGGGTGTAGAGGCCAAAGTACAATTCATAGTAATGTGAATGAGAATTAATGTTAAAAAGGTAAATAATTTCATTTAGAAGTTCATGTAATGGTTAAAATGTTATATGATACTTAAAAGGTTAAAAGCTTACTAAAATTCATGTGTTTATTAGGATTTGGTACATATTGGTAAAATAGTGTACTGCCTCTTTAAGAACAGATCAACTCCGGCTACGTTGCGTTGATTTTCTTTATGTGATTCAGATCTTGAGAACTGTGGAAGCGAACGGTTTTCTTACCTTATAACTGCCAACTTTTAGCTAATTCTCTGTTAGGAATCTTTTATTTCATTATAGTAACTAGAAGAAGTGTTTTAGTCAGCTCACATTCTCTTTTGTAAATCTGAAACCAAGGAATAAAACCGGAGATTTTCATCTTTTATTTCAACAACGTTTCTGAAGTGGATTTATTGAACTGTGCTGGGCTGACAATGGACACTGTGAATGGGAATAGCTGCCTGGAATAATGTTAGACAGTTATTAGTGTAAGCCATTGCATATTTCAAGATTTCAAACCTCTACAATAGTAAGAAAACCAGCTTGACATTGGATAACGAGCCTTTGGAGAGGTTTGTGGAAAGTGGAACGTGAATGAAGGTTCAACGAGGGACTGACTAGCCTGTACATGTGCTGTGCTCATGGCTGGTGAGCGCTAAGTGGATTGTTAACGATCTCAACTAGTTCGTCGTTGCTGTTGCGCGACTGTGGCAAGTGAACTTGTAAAAAAAAAAAAAGCAAACGAACGGACTATCAAAGCAATCATGACGGAAACAGGAACAGAATCCATGGTAAGCCTAACTGAGGAAAAGCGAGTGGTTAAACCAACATTTAAAGCATTGGAATATAATCTGCAAACGAAAATAAACTCTAGAAGAGCCATACTAGGACAACTTACTGAGAAAAAGAACGAATTGCATGCTTTAATGGATGACGATGCAAATGTGGAAATCATAGCAAAGGAACTGTTGGCTAAGTATGAAACACTGATAAAGAAATTCAGTAAAATAAATGCAGACGTTAAAGACATATTCTGCCAGATTGAATGTGTAGAGAATTTGGAAACAGATCAAAGGGATTGGTTTGAGCCAAGAAATAAGGAGCACAGAGAATTTGTGCTCGAAGTGAATGCATGGATACAGAATGCAATACTACGCAGAGAAGAGGCTAACAAAGTTAGTGAGCAGATACATCCTGAAGATAGTGTGTCAGTCACTTCCAGCAAGTCCAGAAAATCTAAGTCTGTTTCAGCTACTTCTGCAACATCGTCAGCTCGTGCTGAGCGCTTAAAGGTTGAATTAGAAAGAGCTGCTCTGTTAGCCAAGTCAGCTACATTGAGAAAAAGACAGACTTTAGAGGAGCACGAACTACAGCTCAAGGTTGAAAAAGAACAGTTGGAGCTGCAAGCAGGGCTCGCTGCAACTGATGCACAATTAGCCGTGTTAAGAAAATATGAACATTCAGATGTGTCAGGTAGAACCAAAGGCAGTATGGTGGAAATATTGATGTCTGCACCAAGGAAGCGTGATGTCAGCCACAGTAAGAGGAGTTTGGCTGGCAGCAGAACTGAGCATAGCCACATTAGTGGAAGAGGCGCAGATGCGATACGAGCTCATGTCCCTTCAGATAATCACTCAGATAATCTGGTTACCATCATGCAACGGCAAAACAACATCACTGAAAGCCTAATAAAGCAGCAAAGGCTATCTACATTGCCATCACCGAACATTCCAGTTTTTAAGGGAGATCCATTAGAATATCGTCTCTTCATGAGAGCTTTTGAGCACCGCATAGAAAGCAAGACTGAAAACAGCAAAGATCGGCTTTACTATCTAGAACAGCACACAAATGGGCAGCCTAACGACTTGGTGCGCAGCTGTTTTCATATGGATCCAGATCAGGGTTACTCTGAAGCCAAGAGACTGCTAAAGGAACGCTTTGGTGATAAATATAAGATATCCATGGCATACCTTGACAAGGCTTTAAATTGGCCTGCCATTAAAGCAGATGACACCAAAGCACTCGAAGCATACGCCCTCTTTATGACAAACTGCAATAATGCAATGTCAGATCTGGAGTACTTAGAAGAGATGGAAAATGCTGCTAACATGCGCACGATCATATCAAAGCTCCCATACAGGCTGAGAGAGAGATTCAGGAGTGTCGCCATAGACATTCAGAAAAATCAAGATCGGCGGACAAAGTTTAAAGACGTAGTGTCATTTGTCAACACGCAGGCTGAAATAGCAGCACACCCTGTGTTTGGCGAAATCTCAGGACAAACAAAGCGTCAGACTGAAAGGTCAAGTGGAAGGAAAAACATCACAACACTAGCCACCGAAGTAAAAGAACAGAAAGCTAAGAAAGATGCTGCTGGTGCTGGAAACAAGAAAGCTCAGGAGAAGGGAACAAACATGGACAAAGCCTTCATGAAACCTTGTATCTTCTGTCAGGGAGATCATACCATGGAACAGTGCAAGAAACTTCAAAGAAAGCTGCATAAAGAAAAGCTTGAATTCCTTAAGAGCAAAGGACTTTGTTTCAGTTGTCTTATAGGAGGACACATGAGTAATGCCTGTGAAGAAAAGAAGAGCTGTCAGATATGTTCAGCAACACACCCTACGCTCTTACACATAAAGCAGAAAAGTAAAGATTTACCAAAGGAAGAGGCTTCACAGGAGGAGCCAGAGGAGGAGTCTCCAAAGGAAGGGCAAACCGTTGTCAGTGGATTCGTGGATGCAGGGGAAGCATGCTCTCAGACTGGGGTCGGGGGTACAGGTAGTGTCCTCGCAATTGTTCCTGTGAGAGTAAAGGCAAAGAAAGGCAACAAGGTGCTGACTTGTTATGCATTCATGGATCCAGGGAGTAACGCCTCTTTCTGCACTGACAAGCTGGCAAATGACCTTCACCTGCAAGGAAAAAACGTGAACATCCTACTAACTACAATGGGAGACCAAAAGACAGTTTCATGTAAAGCTGTATCAGATCTAGAAGTGAGTAGCCTAGAAGGTGATGACTTTATCGAGCTTGCTGGTGTTTTCTCACAAAAGTTCATTCCCGCAAGTAAAGAGAACATTCCAACCCAAGAAGATGTGGATAGGTGGCCACATCTACGAGGTGTACGAATTCCATCAATCAACGCGGATATTGGTCTTCTGATTGGGACTGATGTGGCAAAGGCTTTGGAGCCAGAAGAGGTAATCCGCAGTGTCAAGGATGGGCCGTATGCAGTACGCACAGCTTTGGGATGGACAGTAAATGGACCGCTGCGTGAGAACATCAGAAGTTGGACAAAGAATGGATACCCGCAGATCCAGATGAATCGGATCTCAGTGGCTCGACTCGAAGACTTATGGACTCAGCAATTCAAGTATGATTTTCCTGAGAATACTCAAGGAGAGCAGTTAGAAATGTCTAAGGAAGATAAACTGTTTATGGACAGAGTCTCCAAATCAGCAAAGCTGGTCAATGGCCACTACTCTATTGGTCTGCCGTTGAAGAACAAAGATGTGAAAATGCCCAACAACAGACCAATGACCGAGCAACGAGCTCTCAACATGAAAAAGAAGCTTCAGAGAAATCAGATGTTTAAAGAGGATTATGTCTGCTTCATGAATGATGTGATAAAGAAGGGCTATGCTGTAAATGTTCCAGATGAAGAACTAAATCGGAGTGATGGAAAGGTGTGGTTTATTCCGCATCACGGTGTTTACCACCCAAAGAAGCATAAAATGCGAGTGGTATTCGACTGTGGTGCTTCGTACCAAGGAACCACACTCAATGAACAATTACTGCAAGGGCCTGACATGACAAGCAGTCTGGTAGGTGTCTTGACTAGATTCCGTCAAGAGCGAGTCGCAATCATGGCAGATGTGGAATCGATGTTCCACCAGGTCAAAGTCCCATCAGAAGATGCTGACCTCCTCAGGTTTTTGTGGTGGCCAGAAGGAGACACCTCAAAGGAGCTGCAAGAGTACAGAATGGAGGTACACTTGTTTGGAGCCACCTCCTCACCAAGCTGCGCGAGTTATGCGTTGAGAAGGTGTGCTGAGGACAACAAGAACATGTTTGGTGCAGCAGTATTGGATACAGTTTTAAATAATTTTTATGTAGACGATTGTTTGAAATCAGTTGCCACTGAACAAGAAGCAATTAAACTACTCCAGGACTTGAAGGCCATCTGTCAAACAGGAGGTTTTAGACTGACAAAATGGACGACGAACAATCGAAACGTGTTGTCAAACATTCCACTTGAGGATCGGGCAACAGAAGTCAAAGATCTTGATCTTGACCAGGATTCATTTGCCATCAAGAGAGCTTTGGGAGTACAGTGGTGTATCCGGTCAGATCAGTTCAAGTTCCACGTGCACATAGATCAGAAGCCTCTCACCAGGAGAGGAATCTTGTCTACAATGAGTTCAGTCTACGACCCACTGGGAATGTTGTCGCCAGTCATACTGCCAGCTAGAAACATCCTGCAAGAATTGTGTAGACTAAGAATAGGCTGGGATGACACTGTGCCAGAACATCTTGCACAACAATGGACAGAGTGGACTGAAGAGCTTCAACAGCTCACTGACTTTGGAGTGGATCGGTGCTTTAAGCCCCCTGAGTTTGGAAAAACGGTACACGCTCGGCTGCATCACTTTTGTGACGCGTGCGAAACAGGCTATGGTACTGTTACTTACTTAGTCCAGAAGAACAGTAGCAACCAAATATGCTGCTCATTTGTCTTGGGAAAGGCAAGGGTCACTCCTCTCAAACCACCAACCATCCCGCGGATGGAGCTGACAGCGGCTGTCTTAGCAGTAAAGGTGGATGTCATGCTGAAAAAAGAACTACAATTGCCACTGTCAGATTCCAGGTTTTGGACGGACAGTACTGCCGTACTCAAGTACTTAGCAAATGAGAACACCAGATTTAAGACATTTGTGGCGAACAGGATTGCCATAATCTTGCAAGCATCAAAAGTGCAGCAATGGAGCTATGTCAACACTCAGTTGAATCCTGCGGATTGTGCTTCCAGGGGACAAAGGGTGGGTGTCTTCATGAAGAACGAAGCTTGGATCACAGGGCCTGTCTTCCTCAGTAAACCTGAAAAGGAATGGCCAGATAAGCACGATCAGCAAGAAGAGCTCACGGCTGAAGATCCTGAGGTCAAGAAAGGCATACTTGTCAATGCTACAACAGTAGAAGAAAGCACTGATGCAATGCAACAACTAATTGGATACTATTCTTCATGGATACACCTCAAGAAGGCTGTGGCGTGGCTCACACGACTCAAGGGAACTCTGGTAAACCTGTCAAGGAAGAGAAAGGAGATGAATGGTTTGTACAGTGACCAACAACGGGTGAACAGGGAGATGTTAAGCTATAAAAAGAGTCTCAAACGGACTTACCTGACCGTGGACAATCTGCGACAAGCTGAGAGGGATATCATCAGCCATTGTCAGCAAAGTAGGTTCCAGGAAGAGATATCTGCTCTTCAGAGAAAGGACTCCATCAAGAAGAGTAGTCGAATCTTCAGACTGAATCCACAACTTGAAGAGGGAATCCTTCGTGTTGGAGGGAGGCTTAGTCGAGCATCCATGCCAGCCGAAGCCAAGCATCCTATGATCCTGCCTAAGAACCATCGTGTGTCTGATCTGATTCTCCAAGATTCACATGAGCGGCTGGGACACAGTGGACGTAATCATGTTTTGTCTCATGTACGTCAAAAGTATTGGATTATCGATGCTCCTTCTTCAATCAGAAGAATGTTGTCACGGTGTACTATCTGTCGAAGACAACATGGTGCATCAGGCACACAAATGATGGCGGACTTGCCAAGAAACAGAGTCGTACCAGACGAACCACCCTTCACCAGAACTGGAGTGGATCTATTTGGGCCATTTAACATTAAATGTGGAAGATCATGTGTAAAAAGATATGGGGTGATATTTACCTGCCTTGCATGTCGTGCGGTCCACATAGAAATGGCAACATCATTGGAAACAGACTCCTTTATTCAAGCTCTGCGTCGCTTCATTGCAAGAAGAGGTCAGGTGAAAGAGATGAGATCTGATAATGGGACCAACTTTGTTGGAGCTGATCATGAGCTCAGAAAGGCAATAAAAGAGTGGAATACTTCACAAATCGAGAACAGCTTGCTCCAACGTGACATCAGATGGTTATTCAATCCGCCATCCGGATCCCACCATGGAGGGGTGTGGGAGAGAATCATCCGCTCCATCAGGAAAATCATGGGTGCCATACTGAGAGAGCAAAACTTGGATGAGGAAGGTCTTCAGACGTTCTTCTGTGAATGTGAAGCCATTCTGAATAGTAGGCCTATTACCATGCCTTCCAATGATATAAATGATCTGGAAGCTCTTACCCCACAGCATCTACTCCTGCTCAAGACTAACCCCAACTTACCACCAGGACTCTTCCATAAGGAGGATACTTATGCCCGTAAAAGATGGAGGCAAGTCCAGTATATGAGCGATCTATTCTGGAAGCGCTGGGCCAAGGAATATCTGCCTCAACTCCAAAAGAGACAGAAATGGAACCATTCATCACGGAACTTCATTCCAGGAGATGTAGTCTTGATTGTTGACGAATCAGCCCCCAGGGGATCATGGCTGATGGGAAGAATCGTTAAGACTATGGAGGACGAGCATGGAGTGGTCCGCAAGGTTCGAGTAAAGACAAAGACGAATGAGCTTGAGAGGCCGATAACTAAACTCTGCTTACTTCAGGAAGCAGTATAAAAAGGACTGTTAATGAGTTTATTCAGAAGGAAGACATTTAAAGTTGTAATTGCTTCTAGGATAGAAGGCAATTAGGGGCCGGGTATGTAGAGGCCAAAGTACAATTCATAGTAATGTGAATGAGAATTAATGTTAAAAAGGTAAATAATTTCATTTAGAAGTTCATGTAATGGTTAAAATGTTATATGATACTTAAAAGGTTAAAAGCTTACTAAAATTCATGTGTTTATTAGGATTTGGTACATATTGGTAAAATAGTGTACTGCCTCTTTAAGAACAGATCAACTCCGGCTACGTTGCGTTGATTTTCTTTATGTGATTCAGATCTTGAGAACTGTGGAAGCGAACGGTTTTCTTACCTTATAACTGCCAACTTTTAGCTAATTCTCTGTTAGGAATCTTTTATTTCATTATAGTAACTAGAAGTGTTTTAGTCAGCTCACATTCTCTTTTGTAAATCTGAAACCAAGGAATAAAACCGGAGATTTTCATCTTTTATTTCAACAACGTTTCTGAAGTGGATTTATTGAACTGTGCTGGGCTGACAATGGACACTGTGAATGGGAATAGCTGCCTGGAATAATGTTAGACAGTTATTAGTGTAAGCCATTGCATATTTCAAGATTTCAAACCTCTACAATGGGTGTATCTTGTAGAAAAGGGTGAAATCAGTATGTACATTGACGATTTGAGGGAAATATTATATACATTTAATATAAAACCTTGAAATGGCACTCTGTGGCACGGTAGAATTCTGATCAGCTTCCTGAGTCGCTGTGGACAGGCGCCGAATGTCGCTGCTGTTGTGCATACACTCATTGAAAACAATGTGTTTGAATTTAAGACGTGGCGCGACGCTGAGCTTCACGTCCGGAGTGCGACCCCCTATAGCGAGAGCCCTCTGCATACGTCATGTTCATCGCTCTGATTGGTTTTAGGTCTATTCAATTGCGCCCAGAGGCATTTGAGCGATGTCTGTTGGTGACGCCCCTTTGGAAATGATTTGTCTATAGCCCTAATCGGACAGGATTAGATTGACATGGGGACGTGGGGGGTAAAGTAATTTTACCTCAGGACGTCTGTAATATTAATGGCCAATTCACGCGGGATAAGACATCTTAGTTAAACTAGCAGAAGTGGGAGGATTAACCATAGACGGTAAAAGAAATGGACAGAGCTATCCCATTGACTTCAACGGCGGAAAATGAGGCCAATCAGAGGCACTCACTTCCTGATGGCTGAGTGAACTTGACTGAGCTTGACGACGTAGATGAGACGGGAGCCTCCTGTCTGACAGCTGGAGGTCTTCTAGTAGTTGTGGAAAGTGAAATCTGAATCACGTTGTTTAAATATTTTCTCCCGTTGCTTTTGGCTCACTATGGGCTTCTCCCCATTCTTCTCCCTTGACTTTATCAGACTTTATGTCTTCATATCCCCCCGACTGTTTCATAGACAGTAAAAGATTGCCTGCGAGCGTCTCCTTAGGTCTATACGGTAATTTCTCAACTGTGCGATAGTCGCGTTGGTTATGACGCAATTGTTAACCTACTTTTACAAAAACAGCTTCTACGGGTGGTGTAAGATACAAGGTAACGGAGACTTTTATGCATTGTCGTGTTTCTTTAGAAATAAACAATGGGCAAATGGAGTCTTTAAACGCCTCAGATGTCAAGTTATTCACTGTCAAAGTGACTCAAAAATGAATGGGAGTCAATGGGATGCTAACAGCAGGTGATGGCTTGTTTAGCAATGGCAGCCCCTATGGGTGGAACGCTTTCCGAGTGCTAGATTACCCCCTTGGGATTAACTCGCTTTCCGCACCACAGTAACCTTGTTGTCGTCATGTGCGTATGACGTTGCTGTTATCATGTGAACAAACAACATAAAAGCCAGTCTGAACTCCGCCTCAGGCTATATGTGTTTTTAATAAACAGTTAGGTACAGTCTAACTATTCTGATTGTATTGTGTTTGAAATAGACACTTTCCTAGACCTAAAATAAGTGTTGTGCCTCTAATAAGTGCTTTGATCTTCAGAGCTTGATCTTTTTGCTTTAAATGATATGCGGAAAAATACTGGAGGTTTGCCACAGAGTTGTCCCTCCACCTACAACACAACCGAATGCTTCAAGCGCCTCCAAACTCGCAAAATGCATTTTTTTTAAAAAACTTTTAAACAGGAAATTACGGAATGTTACCATGCATTTTTACAGCGGGTCTATTCGAACGGGATTAGTATTACCTGAGGTAATTTTTCCGGACCTTTTTACAGAAGGTAAAAGTCTCTGTAACCTTTACTGACATTGTCCGTAATGACTACCGAGATGGCACATTCAGACGGGACTATAATCACAGAGAACCTCTGGTAATAATTACTTTACCCCCACGTCCCCATGTTAATCTAATCCAGTCCGAATACGGCTTATGAAGCTCTGCCAGACCATAACTCCGTTACTACTGAGAGTGGTTTGGTTTTAACCAGGCTAAAATATTCCTTACCGGGCCGAGTAACCGACTCCTAGTGGTTTGCGTTTGTTCCGCCGTGGGTCTGGAACTTGCTGGTCTCCAGACTCAGGACTGTCCACGGTGGACTTTCGGCTCCGCCGCCTTCTCTCCCCTTCTTCCCCCTCTCCACCATAGCGCCCCCTAAAGGGCACATCAACCAGCCCCTGGCAACAGGAGGCCAGCTGGGTAAACGCTGCCTCACCCTCAGTGGGCAGACGGGGCTCTTTGTTCAACCCCAGCAGGTGGAGAAACAGGGCAATAGAGATCTGGGCATCATGTGCTGCATAGGTCATCTGGTGGATATAGTATGAAAAGATAAAAATTAAATTTTTAAATTGTCCTAAGTGAAAAAGAATAGCAAAGTCCATACGAAAACTATAACGGCACAATGGAGCGACCTAACTGGAATCACTTTCAGAAAGATTTTTTGATTGACATCCTATCAGAATCCGCCCGCCATGCACCGTTGGCTGAAAGTCTGATACATACGGCACACTTAATTGGAAACACTTCATGATTTTTGAAGTCGTCATCCGACGCGACGTCCAGGAGATGTGTGGTCCACCTGGAAACAAATGCCGTTACGCCAAACTCCCTCCTGGAAGAAGAACGCTGTCGAGTTTACAAATGTGACAATGAGCACTAAGAGGCAACTAAACACTGGAAGTATGTGCAGTTCTCGGTATAGACATCTAAGAGTTTTACACACCGGTCTGTTACTGTAGTGACGTCAACATTATATTTTCACGCCTCTAAAACAAACTGTGAGTGGTTGCTTTACATGTCAGTCAGTCGGCCTCTGGGCGGTCCCTTAGACAATGAAAGCTGCTATGGAGTCGGCTGTCAGACTGAAGGTCTGGATACGAGAGACTAGAACCCACCCCATTTTAAGAGCTTGAGCACTGAGCGTCAGACGGCAACAGACTCTTTGTTGGGTTTTGTCAGATCAGTATGTTCAGAGTCTGCTGGAGCTCGTTTTCGCTGATTGAACATGCTGAATGATAGGGTCGGTTCACACAGAATGTGTTTTAGCTATTAAAAATACAAGACGCAGGTCAGGGGAACAAAAAAACTGAATAAAAAAAAGGGGAAAAAAAGCAAGATCCAGAGATGCGTTTTGTAAAAGGTAAAAGTTTACTGTGTTTTTATAATGCGGTGTCATGTGCGAGACGACGCAAAAGACAAAACAACAGTAAAAGATGTCCGTGTAGCGCTTTTACAACAATGGACTGGAAAAACGGCCTCTTAAAAATGTCTGAGAAGTGACATGCGGTGATCTGATGGCATCGGCCTGTGTCTGTCAGTGATGTGTGAACTGGCCTTAAAGCGGCAGACGACAAAACTACAGACAGCGAGAGAGTGAAATGAATGGGAGTCTATGACTGAGCATTAAAAACAAAAAAGGCTTAAATTTAAAAAAAAAAAAAGACAAGACAAATAGTTGGATAATGTCTAAAAAATTATTAAATAACTTCTACCCCCAGTACCACAGACAAGGCTTGAGCTAGTCCCAGACTAAAATGCATGTTTGAGCTGTTTTACCTGAAAGCAACTTGCACATCTTAAAATTTGACAGTGCCACTGTTTTGTCTCAATGGTTTTATTTTTCTACAGCACATTAATAAAAGCTCCTTAAATATCCTAATTGTACTAAGGCCTAATCTTGGCTTAGTCTTAGCCCTGTCTGTGAAACCAGGCCCTAAGCAGTGCACTAAGGATTTCTAAAGAACACTAAAGAGCAGGCAGCTGCTATCTACTGGACATTATTGTCATAACATGTGGTCAGGATAAAATCATGTTATTTTTTCACCCGTCCCAAATGCTCATATTTTCTTAAGCTAGAGACACACCAAACAGACACTAAGGAACTAGCGCTGATGAAAGCCGTCCGTGCTGAACCTGAACTGAACCAACAGGACTACAGGTGACTCAACTAGCAAACATTAACTGCTTTCTGTCTGTTCAGTTTTTATTTACTTGCTCGTTTTAATCAATTTTGCTCTTATTCCCATGCACTGATGAGTTCGCCAAAGCCAAATCTCAGTTCTCCTTCTCACCAACGGCCTGACGCCGAATTTAAATGTTGAATCGACCCAAAAAAAAAAAAAATGCGATTTGAGTTTTTTAACTTTAGTGTGTAATGTTGCTGCTTGAGCATAAACAGTACCTGCAAAGTTACAGCGCTGAAAGTTCAATGCAAACGGAGATATTGCCTTTTAAAGTTATGGCAGTTCCTACAAAAATGGCTGGTTTGGACTACAACGAGCTTCTTCCTGGGTTGGTGACATCTAGTGATGGGGAGTCGACTCCAAAAGAGTCGGTTCCTCGACTCTGAATAGCCCCCGAGTCGGAGTCTACCTGCAGTACAGGAATCGACTCTCGGTGTTGACTCTGTTACCGTGTCCGAAATCGCTCTATTTTACTGAATTTACTGAAGCAAGGAGTGAGTGAAATGAAGCAAGCCACGAGGTAATACACTGACGTTGTGTACACCATGTCAGAGAGCTGTACGTCGCAGAAACTGTCAAACACATTTATTTGAGTGCTTACTTTAGAAATAAAAAACAATCATGGCGACTTTAGTTTGTAATTATATGCTTTGTCCATGCAAGCTTTGGTATAATTGATGGTAGGCTATATATTATTGCAATAAATATAGATTTACCATGTGTTTATTAAACTAACCATAAATCATAAAAATATCAAGAAGAAACGCATCAATAGTGTGCATTATTTTATAGTATCTTTAACTCACCTTTTAAGACAATGATCATGTGCGTTTAGCGCCATCACTCGACAACATCTTTTTTCGTAACTTTTCCTAGGTTATATAATAGATACAGAAATGTTGATAGCCACGATAGTCATCGCTAAATTGAACTAATTTGGATGGCCACACCAAAAGTGTGCGGTTTTAACAAGAGGATTTTAGGACTTTGTGTTGCAAGGAAATAATTTAAGTGTGTAACAACAGCAATTGTCTGATTTTTAACCCTGTATTGATGTAAAGTAAATGGAGTCGAGGAGTCGATTCCATAGACTCCCACAGCGGGAGTCGGGAATCGGAGTCGACTCCAAAAAACCTGGAATCGAACAGCCCTAGTGACATCATAAAAAGACAGGTTATACTGCGCCCCATAAACACAACCAAGCCTAGAAAGAAGGAAAAAAAACACGGAAACAGCACTTTAACAGGACAAAACAAAACAAAAAACGAACACATTTTAGGTGAGATCGGTACATAATCTGGCGGGATTGAAAAATACATTCCACAGAGCTCTAGTTGCAGCCCTAAACACACCCGAACCAGATGATCAAGCACTCCAGGGGCCTACTGCACAAAACTAGAATAAGGGATAAAGCCGGGATATACTGGTGATCTTGTCATCTAAATGCAAGATTTAGTACACCGCTGTGGTGTAAACATACCCTGAAGGCACATTCACACCAAGAACGATAACGATAATGAAAGATGACTATATATTAGCGAATAAATAGAGCCAGGATAACCAAGCTATCCAGGCTTAATCCCTTATCCTAGTTTTGTGCAATAGGCCCCAGGATTGCTTGAAAAAATAAATAAAATGTATTTTCCCAGGCCAGGTGATCTCAAGCAGGTTGGTAATAAACTCTGCAGGACAGTGAAGGGTTGGAGACCTAGGCTCTATTCCTCACCTGCTCCTGGGTCAACACATCCGCCTCCCAGTCACTGCAGCGCAGCTCCAGAGATTTGTCCAGGGTGACATTCAGCAGATCTGCAGCCAGAGACTTCAGACTCAAACCATTATTCAGCACCGCTTGCCTTCAACACAGACAACATCACCGTAAGCGGTTACAAGTGTCACAGACTTACAGGCCCTCATTTATCAATCTTGCGTAGAAACGGCGTATATGATGGCTTAAGATTATGCTTACACTCCTCTCACCGCCTGATTTATGAAGCTGTGCGCACCTCTGCAATCCAGGTGTGCGCAATACAATTGATCGTCATTAGAATAACACGCCCCTATATATTCAAGTCTCCGCCTCCCCGACGCCCTCATTTTACACCATGGAGACACGGAAGACGGCAAAGAAGCGAAAGTTCTCCGATGTGGCGATCAAGACCATCATCAGGTGGAAAAAACTAAATTGTTTTATTTGGGAGTTAAAAGAGTGGGATTAAAGGCGCCCACAAACACAAAATAGACCAAAATACGAGTACTGTTAATAGTGTGGGGGTTGAGAAGCGTAATACAGCAGTTTAACCCTCATGTGGTGTTCAAGTCCTAATTGAAAGCGAACAAGTTGACAAAAAGATTGAATCCAAGATTGGGTGAAAATATGGCATGAGTGATTTATAAACTTTTTTATAGGCCGGTCATTTTTGACCGGGAACACCACAAGTGTGACTATGTGCCATATTTTTTACAAAACGAAAGTTTCAAAACAAAATTCCTGGTGAAACAGAGTAGACTAGTGTGATCAACAATACCAATTTTCTGCTGATTTTATTTAAAGGGTTACTTCAGCGATTAGCATATGGCTTTGTATCAGTAGAAACCCTGGAGTATATTCAAATTATTGTGCTTTCCCTCCTCATATCTCCCTGAGACGAGAGATTTATGCATTTTATTTCTGGAAAAATTCCTCCTATGATGCAAATTGACGATTTTTGCATCATAGGAGGAATGTTTGCCCAGAGGCTAAAGACTACAGCCAGCAGAGGGAGCCATTTCCGCATGTTTTGAATCCGGCATTGGGGGATGGGAGATAACACTCAGCTTGCAGGGAGAGCTCAGCTTGCAGCTACAGGATCATTTAAACGGAGCTATGGTGAGCAATGTAAGTCTTTTAACTTCTCAAATTCATTTCTATGAAAGTTAAGCTTGCAAAGGCATGACCTGAAACGCGCCAGACTGAACTCGCGTTGTGAATGTATGCCGCGAGTGTGATCGCGATTACTTCAGCTCTCATCACTCGTACAGTTAGTGCTCAGTGCTGTGATACTCGCGCGGTGACTCACTCATTATATTGAACAGACACGTTCAGTTTTTAATTGTAGTGTCTGTTCTCTAACTCAGTCACAGTAATGAAGTTGGTGGCTTTGGGAGTGGCCTCACAGGGCAGCGAAGCGTTCTGAGAATTGTAGTCTTTCATCCCCATGGGACAAAAATACATTTTCTGTCTTTTCTCAGTCTAGAAAGCACCAAATTCAAAAATAATTTCACATTTCTACTGCATTGATGACCCAGTTTAAATACAGATTCATCTTCCCAGCGCTGAAGTACCCCTTTAATATTTACAAAATTATTCAAAAAAATAAAAAATTACTCAAATGAAATGCCTACTCTCAAATAAATGAGGCCTATGATTATTCAGATGCAAATCAAAATATAAAACCAGTCCTAATTGAAAGAAAACATGTTGACAAAAAGATCGAATCCAAGATTGGGTGAAAAATATGGTTTAATGAGTGATTTATAAGCTTTTTTTTTATGGGCCGGTCATTTTTGACCAGGAACACCAAAGGTGAACACCACATGAGGGTTAAATAGCTGTTTGGATGAGAAATTACCATCACAATGCATTATTTTACAGCACATGTTTTGAAACAATTAGCATTTAATTTCGTATCACGGCACATGTATTGGGGTGTACGATAGTGATGATGATGTGATGTGGAGTACCATTCATTCACATTAATAATTGCATGACAATTTGTAAGATTCTTATTATTATTTGTATTATTAAATGACGCTTATTGTTATTTAGAAGAAGAATGTCGTTATTATTTATTTTATTATTTAAAAGAAGAAGAATGTCGTTATTATTTATTTTATTATTTAAAAGAAGAAGAATGTCATTATTATTTTGTCAGTCTGAATTATTTTCAGTCCCAGTGCGTGCGCAGCTGCCGGGCCTAACCCTGAAACGTCAGGTAAAGCGCACACAGGCTCGCAACTGCAGGAATACATGCCTACAAATCAAATGTTTGGTATCACACAAATTAAACATTGAAGTTCGTGTTGCACAAAAAGAAACACTGAAGTTTATAATCACTATGTTGTTGTTGTTGTTTTTTTACAGTGAGTCATAATATAGCATATCTTGTCAGTGCGTTTTGTGGTGTTAGGAATTGTTTTTCTGCACATTTTTTTCGCACTAACTCCAAACGTGCGTACACCGCCTCCTGAGCTGCTCGGCAGAGGATTTGAGCGTGCCGTACGCCAACGTCCATATTGATAAATCTCAGTCACCGTGGGTTTGGGTGTACGCTGGAAATTTGGTGTATGCACTTGATAAATGAGAGCCATTGAGATTTGAAATCATGACTGCCAATCGTCACTGAACACTCAGCTTAAACATTTGAACTGAACCGAGATGGATAATTACACTAACACTGAGTCACTACACTGAATAATGATGACACTTGTCTTCTGTAGAGCTCTTTAAAGCTGGATTGAATTTGTTTCATGATTGATGAATTTTATAACATGAACACTTATTTTCCAGTTCTGTTATCAATCTGTATTGTATAAAGAACTATTTAAATAAATGTGACTTGACATTTGTAGATGTATTGGATGAATCAGTTTTTGAACAAATCTCTTGAATGAATGATTCAATGACAAATACATTTTTAACAGTCACCTGCTGGTGTAATGAATCTTTGAAGGGTCAAGTTACTTAGAGGTGCACTATGTAGTATTTTTGCAGTAAAATATCCAAAAACCACTAGGCCGGTGTTATATATTTTGTTCAGTTGAGTTCTTACAATATCCCAAATGTTTCTAACTATTTGTAAATTGAGAAAATTGCTATTTTAACCAATGAGCCTGAACGTCTGAGCATAGCGTCTGAGGGAGTCGCCTGTCAATCGCGTCATATCTGCGCTACTCTCGGTTTCTGGTTTTATTTGTCAGGAGCGCTTTATTCTTAGCAGTGTGAACAAGTGAACGCACCGAGGAACGTCATAACATCATTTTAAACACACTGTTTATCATATTGGATACATTTAAGAGCTGCATTACCTCATAAACATAACCGGAAGAGCCGATCAGTGGATGCGCCCGGCGACTGTGTCCCGTCCCGTTATAATCAAAGTCCCGGTGCTCGCGAGGCGGGTATTTGTTTAATAATCGCTCCAGCGCCTGTGCTCAGCTCCACAACACTCACTCCTGCTCTGCTTTACAGTACAGTAACGTTAATAATCTCATCCATGAACATGATTTCTGCCCCAAAAGTCCTATCCCGATTCTTTTCCACCGGCTGTGAGGTGAAGACCACATCTCCCAAGATGCTGCGCTCAAACTTGGCGTCATCAAACTACACATTTGTTTTGAATAGGTGCCCTCTAGTGGACGGAAAGTTGCATTGTGCACCTTTAACTATAAACATTTATTCCAGTATTACTGTGATCTGAATGTTTACTTGTCAAATATTTAACAGACAGAGCTTTATCATTTAGCAATATGCTCACGTGGGTGTTTGAATCGAGATCAATCTTTTAAATAATAAAGTAAATGTATTAAAGGTGCACTATGCAACTTTCCGTCCACTGGAGGGCGCCTATTCAAAACAAATGCGTAGTTTGATGACGCCTAGTTTGAGCGCAGCATCTTGGGACAAGTGGTCTTCACCTCACAGCCGGTGGGGAAAAAAAAAAAAATTGGGATAGGACTTTTGGGGCAGAAATCATGTTCATGCATGCGGTTATTAACGTTACTGTACTGTAAAGCAGAGCAGGAGTGAGTGTTGTGGAGCTGAGCACAGGCGCTGGAGCAATTATTAAACAAATACCCGCCTCGCGAACACCGGGACTTTTATTATAACGGGACGGGACACAGTCGCCGGGCGCCTGCACTGATCCGCTCTTCCGGTTATGATTATGAGGTAAAGCAGCTCTGTTGATCATATTAGATACATTTAAGTGTGTTGAAAATGATGTTATGACGTTACTCCGTGCGTTCACTTGTTCACACTGCTAAGAGTAAAGCGCTCCTGACAAATAAAACCAGAAACCGAGAGTAGCGCAGATATGACGCGATTGACAGGCGACTCCCTCAGACGCTATGCTCAGACGTTCCGGGTCCTTAGTTAAAATAGCAATTTTCTCACAATTTACAAATAGTTGGAAACATTTGGTATATTGTAGGTACTCAAATGAACAAAATATTTAAAACAGGCCTAGTGGTTTTTGGATATTTTACTGCAAAAATACTACATAGTATTAATGTAATACTTTAATGCATGTTTGGTGATTTCATACAACACAGTATTTTAATTAGAGCTCTATAAATAAGCTGACTGGTTTACTTCGAGAGTAAAATTATAATGATTGTAAAGCCTGAGATCAAATTGAGGCCTTACCTCTGTCTGAGGGCCAGGTAACGCAAGTCCACGGTGCAACTCAGACTCAGACCATGATCATGGGTGAGGCGCTTCCCATCCTCATAACAGCCCACCCCGACCTTCAGCACACGGGGGTCAGACAGGACCCCCACGAGAGCCTTAGGTAGAGGAAGCTGCGCATCACGAAACGTCAGCAGTCGGACCAGCATACAGCGGCCGGAGAACGTTGCCAACTGGAGTAAGGAAACCGCGGAGGCCTTGCCTTTGACAGACACCTGTGGAAGCAGACGACATCTGGTGAAGGAACGCACTGATGCTACCGAGACAACATTAAAGGGTTAGTTCACCCAAAAATGAAATTGATGCCATGACTCCCCTAATGTCGTTCCACACCCGTAAGACCTCTGTTCATCTTCAGACACAGTTTAAGATATTTTATATTTAGTTCGAGAGCGTATCTAAGTGACCCAAATGTATTTTGGATGCTTCAAGAGACTCTAATTAACCCACTGATGTCTCATATGGACTACTGTGATGATGTTTTTATTCCCTTTCTGGACATGGACAGTATAGTTTGCATACCCTCTCAGACTAAATATAAAATATCTTAAACTGTGTGTGAAGATGAACGGAGGTCTTACGGGTGAGGAACAACATTAGTGGGGAGTCAGTAATGACATCAATTTCATTTTTGGGTGAACTAACCCTTTAACATTCGGACACATACAGAGCCATGCTTACACGCATGCTTTTTACCCATTCACAGTCCAATCCCAAAACCGGACACACCGAAAGGTCCTTTTGAAACGCAGGCCAAAGCGCTTCCCACTCCTCCAGAGAGCTCACGATCACAGGCGGCACCTCTAACAGTGTTTGTGCTCGCAGAAGCTTCTGGGTGTGTGGCGGTGCTGGCGGCTCTGGAGAGGGGATGATTTCGGCTTCAAGCTGGGCTTGTATGGGCTCAGCCGAAGCAGGGCCCTTGAGGGCCTTTTTCTTCTGAGTGCGGATGCTGCGCCAGAGGAAGAGACCACCGAGAGTGGCTCCTAGCATAGTGGCCAAAGCTGCGGTCAATGTGCTCTGCTTGGACATCATTGCAGCTACACCAACTCCCCACTAAAACCGAAAATGGTAAAAATGTATTTTAATAGTTCACTTTAGAGATTCTACTAACTATAATTAACTTTGCAACTACGTGACTGCCATTAAAAGGTTAGTTCAACCAAAAAAAGAAAATTCTGTCATTACTTCTTCACCCTTATATCATTCGACACCCGTCAGACCTCCGTTCATCTTGAGAACACAAATGAAGATATTTTTGTTGAAATCCGATGGCTCAGAAAGGCCTTCATTGACACCAATGTCATTTCCTCTCTCAAGACCCATAAAGGCACTAAAGACGTCGATACAAAGCCCATCTCACTACAGCGGCTCTATAATCATTTTATGAAGCCACGAGAATAGTTTGTGCGCAAACAAAAAAACGAAATAACAACTTATATAGCGATGAGCAGATTTCAAAACACGTAAAGCTTCGAAACCGTTATGAATCAGTGTATCAAATCAGCAGTTCGAGATCGCCAAAGCCACGTGATTTCAGCAGTTTGACACGCGATGCGAATCATGAATCGATACGCTGATTCATAACAGCTCGCTGCTTTACAAAGTAGTGTTTTGAAATCGGCCCATCACTATACAAGTCGTTATTTAGTTTTTTTTGCACACAGAAACTATTCTCGTGGCTTCATAAATGATTGTAGAGCCGCTGTAGTGAGATGGGCTTTGTGACGACGTCTTTAGTGCCTTTATGGGTCTTGAGAGAGGAAATGACATTGGTGTCAATGAAGGCCTTTCTGAGCCATCGGATTTCAACACGAATATCTTCATCTGTGTCTGAAGATGAACGGAGGTCTGGCGGGTGTCGAACGACACGAGGGTGAGGAATTAATGACAATTTTCTTTTTTTGGGTGAACTAGTCCTTTAATTACTCACCCGTGTCGTTCCAAACCCGTTCAGAAGACTTTTACTCATCTTCTGAACACAAATGAAGACACAGCTACCACTTTGATACTTCAAAAAGTTCATAAAGAGATCATAAAACTAATCCATATGACTTATTAGACAATAATGTTTTGCTAGAGCCCATGAGTCATTTCTTTGACTCTTGCTTCTCACGCACATATCAGTATCTTCCCTCAGCAATTCAGAATTTGGACTCAAATTCATATTAATTAGTTTTATGATCTCTTTATGAACTTTTTGAAGCATCAAAATGGTAGTTGTGTAGCCGTCAATGGAGGGACAGAAAGCTCTGATTAAATAAAAAATATCTTCATTTGTGTTCAGAAAATGAACGAAAGCCTTACGGTGTCTGATTTTTGGGTAAACTAACTCTTTAATCTGCTAACATTTTATTTTGATGCTCCCCAACAGACAGACATTCTACTGACAATAAGACCCTTTACCAACTATATGTCAATGTATTCTACTAACACTAATGCACATTAGTGTACATGCAGTGTCTAATGTAGACTATGGAAATAAAGTGTGACCCTGGACTTTAAAACATGTCATAAGCAAGTCCCAATGAACAACATCCTACATTGACAAACTAACTTTTCCATTCCTTTAAATTTCCAGGGGCATTTTAATCTTTTTAAGGTCAATTTTCAAATCTTATTTAATGCATCCATTATCTTTTACATTAAATTCATACATTATAAGTTAAAAAATGTCAATCAAATGAAATCAGTATCCAATGAAACACCACAGTTTGTTGCATGGAGACACATCGACAAAACGATTCTGCTGGGGATTTGCTTGGAACTATTTAGGAAAAATTAACTAGAGAAGAAAAAAAAGGGAAAAAAAGTGTCTAAAATTGAACTTGCGATATTGATTTTATACACTAGTTGCGTAAAATTGCCAATTGTGCTGATATTCAGGAAAACAGCACTCGAAACCATCCTTTCTCCATTTCGTGAATTGTGTTAGCATTTTTGCTTCTAACTCCCATTTACATAATTTGATGCAAAGAATGGTAAAAAACAAAAAAAATTCATTGGACCAATGAATGAACCTAAGCAACATATTACTCTACCATCATTTAACACAATAATAATTATTACACAAAAGCATACATTTCAAATTCATCTCTTCACTATGCTTTTGTTGTTGTTGTTGTTGTTGTTAACAGCACTGACTAACAAAAAGTTACAGCAGTTTTATAGTAATGACTGATATTTTGGCAGAAATCCTGGCTCACTGAGGTACATTTTTGTAAAAGTGCACAACACAAATGGTCAACGCTACTGTTGTTTTGTGTAAAAACGACTGAAAACATAAATATGCCAAAGGACCTGCCTTATCATAGACACTTAATTTGTGTTGAAATAAACACTCTTTAAAAACCTACTGTGCGTTTGTGACAACAGTTACGACTAATATCTAAAAGCAGATGATTGAAACAGCGCTTTGATGAAGAGTTCACCGTGCGTTCAAAAGAATGAATGACTTTAATCTCAGTGTGTTTGTGTTTATGTCAGTCAGAGACGCTGTACTTTATCCCAACGGACTGAGAGGACACGCACATCTAAATAAATCACTATTTAACGAGTCATTTTCGTGTGAATGTTGCGGAGGATTTACGTACCTGAAAACTGAATAGATGTCAGTGTAATGAGCAAATACTACCAAACACATCACACACTCTTATGATGAACAGCTGCAGCGCTTCTTCTTCGCCGGGCTCATTTAATCAGCGCTCGCAGAGGACACAAGCGCCACAGCGCCACCAATGCTGGAGAAGCGCAGCTGCACCTTTCTTAAGAAAAAAAGGCCTGCGGCAAAATCCGAAATCGCCCCCTATAGCTTCAAATAGGGCACTACTTAAGGGGACAGCCATTTGTAGTGGTGTCCGACACTATTGTGGACGTTATTGAGTGCACTGCACTCATTCAATCCCACATTAAACCGCAATAACGAGTAGGGTGGACTAACATAGGGACTAGTGATTTAATGTTTAGACAAATACAATCAGTGTTATATTAAAAAATGCCTTAGCTAATCCAAGCATTATAATAGCAGCCCAAAAAAGTGCATCACCCCTTTATAAATATACCTGACTAATCCTCCACACCGCTCCAGTGGGGTTAATAAAGGCCTTCTGAAGCAAATCGATGATTTTGTGTGAGAAAAATATCCGTATTTAACACGTCATAATAAAGTAAAATATCTAGCTCCTGTCAGACCGACCAGGTCTGACAGGAGCTAGATATTTAATATTTTATAACGTCTTAAATACAGATATTTTTCTCACAAATGCATCACTTCGCTTCAGAAGGCCTTTATTAAACGCCCAGAGGATTAGTCAGGTACGTTTATAATGGATGGATGCTCTTCTAATTTTTGTCCGTCAGTCACTGGCATTATAAAGCTTGAATTAGAAACTCTGATTGTATTCGTCTGAAAGAAGAAAGTCATACACACCTAGGATGGCTTGAGGGTGAGTAAACCATGGGCTAATTTTCATTTTTTGGGTGAACTATCCCTTTAATGCTGTTTTATAAAAATGAAGAAAAAAAATCCCATTTTGAAATAATTTTCAGAAAACTAAGCACAACACCCACACAATTCTCATTTCTGTAATGCGCCTAGATGTCTGATTTGCATGCCTTTTCATTTCAGAAACTTTTCTGTATTTCTTTTTACATTACACTAAACAAAACAAAAACCTGCAGTGACTGAGGCATCTCCTGTGAACGCTCAAATGTGACGTATTTTTCGAACATCTGTTGAAGAATTATATATTGAAGTATTTTGTCCTCTAGAAATGCCAACACCAGTTACGCCGAATTCAAATAGAATGACTTTTTTTGTCTTACTGAAGATGTTTGAATACTAAACAGTATATTTCATCAAAGTTATTAATGCCAATGATTATGTAAATAGATATTTACCCAGCAATTTCTTTAAAATGTTTTTTAAAAGCTGGCAAAAGTACCACATGAGCATGTTTGTGTCAGCAGTGCTGGACAATAATTTACACCTGAATAATATGGAAAGAATTTAATAGTCATTGAACTGAAAATACAGTGATACACAATAGAAAATAAGAGAATTATTCAGACTCATCATACTTGACCAGTTAGAGAGAATCATGCCATTTAGTCCCTTCCTCATATAAAGTGGAAATGAGAGGGACTTGACTAACAGTCCCTTTCCCAAATAATGCACTTGAAGTGCATTTGCTGTCTCGGTTCGTGAGCAGGTAAAATATATTAATTCATAGCATAGAATAATTCATAAATCAATATCTTTTCGACACCTTTGGATGAAGTTTGAGAAGGCGGCAGCATCGCGTTTGCCTCCTTGAGCAAGAGCATGCAGGTCATCTTATGATGAAGTTTATTCATAATCCTCAGTTGCAAAACATTGTTCACAGATACAGGAATACACAGCAAATCATGAAACGCGTGGAACAGAAGCACACAGAACCGCTTTCCTCTACCACCAACATTTTATTCAATCTTTTAGATTAAATTTTCCGTAACGAATTGGAATAATACAATGCAATACTTACAAAATGGAATCAAAACCTAAAAACAGGGCCAATCATCTTCATGTCTGATAACACAAAAGTGTTGATGGGATTGCGTGTAGAGAACAGACAAAAAAAAAACAAAAAAACAACAACATTCACTGCATTTTTAGAGTTGGAGCCACAGGTAAATTTCAAGAGCGTGAACGTCAAAGCTCACGAATGCCACATCGACCACAGGTGGCCAAATCATCCATTAGTACAGTGCTCGTGCTAAAATGAATATCTTATTATCGAAATAAAATTAAAGATGACACTTTCAATAGTGTTAAAATTCATTAAAAATGTGCTAAAAAACCATAATTATATGTAGGCAATAAAAATCAAAGTACGGATACTATAGTACAAAAAATAAGCTTAAAATGACAGCATGAAAGATTGTCTGGGACCCGTGCGATTCAAAGGTCCTCAAACCCAGCCGGGGTCCATTTCAATTATCTACAACATCCAAACTATGCATGGTGGCCAGAAGACTAAAACCGAATAAAGAAAGAGATGAAAACCATCCCTCACGCCTATATATATGTATATTTATATATATATGCTCTTTTCCTGTATGCACACAAAATAAGCCTGCACCTTTGGAAAGATTATTTACAGCTCTTCAGTTAAATTTCAAAGCTATTTAAAATATACTTAATGCATAAAAATAAAGATTTTGGCATTCTCTTGCTTCTTCCCCTTCCGATTGCGAAGTTCTACAAGAACCCTGTGAACCCGGAAGGGCTGTGAAGTGCCTCGTCCTTCTGGTAGAGAGCAGTCATCCAGCCTGCTAGGGGGCGCTGTGAGACGGGTTAGTCGGGTAGAGGGAGTACTGAGTAATATGGGGAGCATCCAAAGAGTCCTTTTACCATCATCGTGTCACTTTTAAAGGGTTAGTTCAACCAAAAATGAATTTGATGTCATTAATGACTCACTCTAATGTCGTTCCTCACCCGTAAGACCTCCGTTCATCTTCACACACAGTTTAAGATATTTTATATTTAGTCTGAGAGTGTCTGCACACTATACTGTCCGTGTCCAGAAAAGGAATAAAAACATCATCAAAGTAGTCCATATGAGTCTCTTGAAGCATCGAAAATACATTTTGGTCCAAAAATAACAAAAACTACGACTTTATTTAGCATGGTCTTCTCTTCCGCGATTGTTATCAATCCTCAAATAAATTGATGAATAAAGTCGTAGTTTTTGTTAATTTTGGACCAAAATGTATTTTCGATGCTTCAAGAGACTCTAATTAACCCACTGATGTCTCATATGGACTACTGTGATGATGTTTTTATTCCCTTTCTGGACATGGACAGTATAGTGTGCATACACTTGCATACGCTCTCAGACTAAATATAAAATATCTTAAACTGTGTCTGAAGATGGACGGAGGTCTTACGGGTGAGGAACGACATAAGGGTGAGGAGTTAATGATATACATTTAATTGTGGGTGATCTAACCCTTTAATTCATCCTGGACACAAATGCGGAATAAACGCCTGACGTGCGTTTTTGGGGGCACCTTCATCAACCCCCAAGTCTCCGTTTGTTCATGTCATGAGCAAAAACCAAACATGGACGAACAGACAAAGAAATTGAAAGACAGAGATATGGAGCTGACGTGGCTTTCGGGGGTCGTTCACTCAATAGTTATTGTCCTTCAACTTTAGAGTTGGATCTCAAACGTTTTGTGGAGCTCGCTGGAGAAGGGGTTTGTGGGCGAAGGAGCGGTGCGTTGTTGCGAGCGGCTCTCCAGTGCGGCCCATTGGGCTTCGAAGGCATCGGTTTGATGCTGTGCTGCCATTGACGGTGCAGGTGCCGAAACCGCCGCCCAGTTGTTCGCCCCGTTAAAAGCGGCATTGCTTTTGGGCGGCTGGAGCGCTGTGGCGTTCGACACCGGAGGTAGGAATGGTTTCCCGAAGGGGCTGCACATGGCCTGGGTGTCAAACTGGCCTGTTGGTGGTGTGGAGAAGGGCGAAGACTGAAGCTGCGTCTGGGGCACTGGGACAGGAACGGGCTGAGTTTGTGTGGCGGAGCCGAAAACATTGGCCACCATCTGAGAAGGTGTGATGCCGACCACCGGGAAGCTCGGCTGCATGAACGGGATCCCGTTGGACACTGGGAAGGATGCGGGCGCCTGTGCGTGGAACGCCGGCTGGCGTGGGGGTACGGCAGGGACCGCAGATGGCGGGATGAAGGGTGCGGACGGGGCGGGGGCCATGGGGATGGGCACGGGGGCGGGGAAGGGCTGCTGAGCAGGAGGCGTGTTGGTTCTCACGATGGCGGCGGGTTGGTGGGCACGCACAGATTTGGTCACCTCCTCCAGCCAGCGGTCGGCTTCCGATGGCGTGCGTTTGTGAGAGGAGGCCGGTGTGGAAAGAGTTGCGCTGACTGCAGGTAGGGCTCCCACGGCTGGTGCAGGATTTGGCCACTCGTTCCCTACAGGAAAAGAAAAACATGACGAACATTTTTTTAAGCATGCCATTTATTCTGCTAGGTTTTCGCAGTTTAAAGGGTTAGTTCATCCAAAAATAAAAAAATTCTGTCATTAATTCCTCACCCTCATGTCGTTCGACACCCGCCAGACCTCCGTTCATCTTCAGAACACAGATGAAGATATTAGTGTTGAAATCCGATGGCTCAGAAAGGCCTTCATTGACACCAATGTCATTTCCTCTTGTTACAAAGCCCATCTCACTACAGCGGCTCTACAATCATTTTATGAAGCAAAAATGAATAAATAACTTATATAGTGATGGGCCGATTTCAAAACAAAGTTTCGAACACATTGATTTGCAAGTCATGTGATTGCAGCAGTTTGGCGGTTTGACACACGATCTGAATCATGAATCGATACGCTGATTCATAACCGTTCGAAACTTTGTTTTGAAATCGGCCCATCACTATATAAGTCGTTATTTAGTTTTTTTTGCACACAGAAACTATTCTCGTCTCTTCATTAAATGATTGTAGAGCCGCTGTAGTGAGATGGGCTTTGTATCGACGTCTTTAGTGCCTTTATGGGTCTTGAGAGAGGAAATGACATTGGTGTCAATGAAGGCCTTTCTGAGCCATCGGATTTCAACAAAAATATCTTCATCCGTGTCTGAAGATGAACGGAGGTCTGACGGGTGTCGGATGGCATGAGGGTGAGGAATTAATGAGAATATTTTTATTTTTGGGTGACCTAAACTAAAAATGTATGGGTATGTCCCTCTTTGGCTACTCAGGGTATATACAGCAATCCTTAAGTTAAATTGACTACTTTTTAATACCTTTTTTACTACCTTCAGAATATTTTTTTAAACCATCACGACACTGAATAGCAAGTGTTAATCAGCGACCTTTCTATTATTTACACAGATTTTGACATATATAACACATATTTAGAATCGACACCAGGAGGAAATCCTCATTCAGACACAGTAAAATACATCTCAACATTCACAAAGGTTGGTTAAGGAGAAGCATTACTGCATACACATTTGATTTACATTAATAATTGGTAATTCAGCAATTAAATTATTTAGTGTTTTTTTACCAACAACAAAACCTGAGCCAAATATTACATTTATATAACTGTGATAAGTTGTTGAATTTAAAAAACTAGTGTTGTCAATCGATTAAAAACATTAACTAGATGAATCACAATTTCTTTTCTGTGATTAATCGCAATAAAAAAAGAAATGTTTTTGTACGTTTTTTTATATATTTTTTAATATAATAATTTCAGTTAATCAAATTAATGTAGAAACAACATAAAGACAGTATATTTTAAATACTTGTTTAAATGGCATCTTTTTATGAATGAAGGCCAGTATTACTGATATTAATACAGCTACTGATTTTTATTATTATTTATTATTAGTCTTCAAAAATATAACAGTTTTTAATTTAAGTAAACTTAAAACAATGCTAACATAAACCCATAATAAATGTCATGTTTACTCCTGCCCTTCCTGTCTTAACAGTTTCTAAAATTCTGAACAGAAATTTAATAAAGTTATCAAAGTTATATGCAGTCTGCACTGCATTAACTATAAATTAAATAGTTAATCCTTATTAAAGCTACAAAAGTTATTTAGTCAAGAGCAGCGAGTCATTTTCTCTGTTCCCTTTGTTCTTTAACTTTACTGACAGGAAACTTTATTGGCTGTTGTCCCTTTAAGAGCAGACAGACACGCGGATCTCACTGTTTATACTGTCTATGGATCTCGCCTCATTCTCTCACAACTCTTTTTGTTCATTTTAGACTTTATATAAATCATTTAAGATTGCTCTTATGAGGATAGACGTTGAAGATATGCCTTGAAGCAAATCTAAAATAAAACATAAGCCAGCCACTTCTGTTGAGCGCGCAGTGTTCTGAGACGATGCCGAACGACCGCTGAATAGGACGTCAGTATCAAACATACGTTGAGACGGAGACGAAAGATCTTTGATTATGTGCCCAGAAATGCTAAAGCCCATCTTTAAACGAACTAACGCGAACGCAGATAGAATTTCAATCAGAATAGGACACCTGATAGTCTGAAAAAATAGGGAGCAACATTTTCAATGGCATATTATAAACTTACGAGAATACTTTATTACTTGAAAGAAAGAAATATACATTAATGAGCACATATATTTTTGAAAGAACTAAGTGTTTTTAGCTAAGAACAAACTAAAAAAGTTACACAGTGTAGCTTTAATAGTTTAGCACACTACTTGCATAAAATGCATATAAATATGATTTGTCACTCTATAGCTCCCAGTAATATGTCTGGATGATAAATGATAAAATTATAAAAAGGATTATATTTAAAGGCTTAGTTTTATGATGAAAGCAAAACACAATGCAATAGGCCTACAATGACGATTGAGAGATGAACAAATAAACGTTCCTGAAAAGCCTGATGATCATATTTGATACATAATATATACAACATATCATATGACAACTATGCCTCCATAGTTTCACAAAAATCATGTGGGAAACTGCAATAAAATGTTTTATTGATTTTTTGTTTTATTTGGTATTAAATTTGAACTTAAATGTTCTTCTTTTACAAGGGTTCGGCAGGTTTCACCAAGTCAAATGTAAGACTTTTTAAGACCATTATGAATGAAATGACAAGATAAAAAATGTGGGATGTTTCATAATACATTTACCATATTATTATAAATAATATGCGAATATCAGCGCATTTAAGACTTTTTAATGCCTGAAGTTGTGATTTTGAAAGACCCCACGAAAACCCTGTTTCAGAAATGACAGAATCCAGTGGTTCTTGAGGTCAGAAAAGTCTGGTGTATTTTCACTAAAGAAAAAAAAACACAAGAAATGCCGCAAATATTGCCGCAAAATTTGAGAAAAGCCGCTGCAGATTCAGAAAAGATTCCCACGAAATCCTGAAGGGACTGGTTACACATTACAACAGCAGCTAACCAGCTATCCCAAAAAGCCAATCCATAGACCATTTGTTTGCACAGAATTTATTTTTATTTTTATGTTGAAATATTGTAGCCCATGGATACCCAACCCTGCTCCTGTCCTGTTTAGTAAACCTGTTTAAGGCTGAGCAAATATGAGTAGAACTCTTTACTGCCCTAATACTACAGAAATCCCTTTATATATATATATATAACCATACGGTGACAAAACGTCCTGTTTCCCCAGGACATGTCCAGTTTTCAAGTCTTGTCCAGGGGCTAAAATAACAATTGTCTATCCATACAGAGGGGGCATACTTTATAATTAATAAGGAATCTTTGAGTAAACTTCGAGTTGAGTATCTCATTGCCGGGCCGAGTGTCCTGGTTTTCGGTAATCAAAATATGATGATCCTATATAACCTTATACATGTGAATTAAACGTGGCACGATGGCCTTCATCAACACAGTATGCTAATGCCCATCTAGTGCAAAAGATTCATCAATATGCTGACTGAGGCATGGGATGGTTCTGTTTAGGGGGAAACTTGAGTAGTTTGCACCTCGATGACATCTTTACCATTTGCTTCACAGGACAAATGTACTTTCTACTACATACTAATTATCTACTAAATGTAACTATGTCCTGTTTGGTCTCACCTGACAGCTTATAAACGGACCTGAACGGTGAACTGAAGTAGAGATATTAAAGTATCCTAGTCTACAATCGATGTAGTGTTGCTTGAACAATGCATTGAGGAGTACTTCTCCCCTCTTGATCACCATCCTTTTTCCATAGCTTTTGGTTTCCTGTCAGTTGGTTTCGGTGTTGGTATTCCACTCATGTCTAACAGTGCTTTGCTCAGGGTAAAAGAAGGAAAGAGAACCGCTGACCGGCCACTCCAGCACAGTGTGAAAGGCTTTTACGGCCTCTTCTGCACAGCAGTGCATTATTTGTTACAACTAAGTCTTCTATGACAGTATGTGGATCCATTTTTCTGTCTATATATTTAAACCGGTAACTTCATTAATACATGTGTCTTCTTTAAAAGCTTTGAGGATCTTTCCTTTTGTCACTGATTATGTTGAAAGTTAAAGTGATTGCAACTGACGTTATCTAAACGTTCAGGTTAAATCCTACCTTTTCCTATCAAGAACGACTTACATTTAAAGAAGAAGTGGTTAAAGAATAACAACAACTTTAACAGCATCAGATTAATTATACTGAAGTCAGATGAATAACTAAATTAAGCACGTCATCCTTCAACTGCTTTTTGTTTTCCGATTATTGGTTATTACCCGCCCTACACCCGCAGTAATTAACACCCGTCCTGTTATCCGAAAGCAGCACTAATTAAACTCTCATTTCTCCAAGTAGCATGAAAATAATCGCTAATTTAAATAGTGATTAAATTGTATACAGAAAGCAATCAAATGGCCACTTTCCACTGCATGGTGCGGTTCGGTATGGCTCGGTACGGTTCACCTTAAATAGCACTACCTCGGTTGAGGTTCCAAGCGTGCCGTACCGATACTAAAAAGTGACAAACACTGTAGATCACAGATTGTTCAGAGTAAATCGTCACTATCATTATATGCTTTTGTGACAGTGATATAGCGTTTAAGACCCAAAACACATTGCTAAATACAAGATTAGTTTACCCTCATGCGTCGTTGAGCAAATCAAGTGATGTCGTCACCTGCGCTTTGTTGTACGAGTGCCTAACGCCGCATTCACACGGGGCGTAGGCGTTAACGCTTGACGGAGGGCGTGGCTGAAGCTGGGTGCTGAAGCAATCGTCATAGTGACAACAGCCAATCACATTAACTTGCCGCTTGGACCAAAACACAACACAAAAAAGCGCCTTTTTTGGTTGTATGTGCGAGCGCGATTGCCCGTGTAGTTGTTGTCAGCGCACTGCACAGGTGCACGAAGCTTATAAGTACATTAAATCCTGAAAAAGCACCGACAGCGGGAAGAATATCACGTAGTGGTCCAGGAGCTGCGTCTGGATTTTTAACGGTCTATGGTCTGGATGGTTCACGGAGCAGTAATGAATGCAATTGGCTAGCGTCTGCTGTAGGATATTTGCATACGGCGATCTGATTGGATGACGCCTGCGCTGGCGCTTGAAAAGTTGAGAATTCTTCAACTTCTGCCGCTTGCAACGCGAGTGAAGCGCCGCGACGGAACCCACAATTCAGTTCGGCAACGGATGATGTCACCCATTCAAAGTAAATGGGAAGCGTTAACGCCTACGCCCCGTGTGAATGCGGCGTAAGACTCTCTTGTTTTTAGCAGCATTTGGATTTGCTACCATCAGCCTCCTTTGAAACAAACTTCTTTGTCTTCGTCTAAAACATTCACATGCCGAGAAGTAGAGGCAATTATAACGATCATTATATAAGCCCGCCCACTTTAAAGCAGTGCTAAGTGCAGTTGAAAACCAAAGCGAGCCGTGCTGTATCATACCGAGCCATACCATGCAGTGGAAAAGCAAAGCGACTAGCGAGCAAAGCCGAGCCGTACCAAGTGTAACCATGCAATGGAAAAGCGCTAAAAGAATGCTCCTTTTACAATTGCTGGAGCTGTCAATCAAATAGCGTGAGTTTGTCACTCTCGCCAAAACTCACGTAATAATCAATGAGGCCGTCTATACTGCACAATAAATCAGCTACTGACATTGTCATGATGAAACTGGACAAATAGTCTGACTGTTCGGATCTAATCTGATTTATAACCTGTAAAGTTGCCAGAATCATAATCTTACACTGTTTGTTTGTTTGTTTGGCCAGAGGAGAACTGGCACCCCAACTGAGCCTGGTTTCTCCCAAGGTTTTTTTTCCTCCATTCTGTCACCTGATGGAGTTTGGGTTCCTTGCCACTGTCGCCCTTGCTCAGTTGGAGACACTAAATATTTAATTATATTATTTTCTATTAAATTCTGTTACAATATTTTCCTGTTATCACTGTGATGCTTTGAAACAATCTTCACTGTAAAAAGCGCTATATAAATAAAGGTGACTTGATTGTGTTTTAACTGTTAGTGATGAAAGCATTCGTGAGAGTGCAGAAATTAAGTTGCAGTGAGGAGATCTCTGTGTTTTCTTCTCTGATTTACAATTTCGACATGTGAATGCCACATACAACTCTATATATTTACCCTATATTTTGATACAATCATACATTTTCAAATATTTTGACAGAAATATCAGACTGTGGCAATGACTGACTGCTCAGTTGCAACTACAGTTAGCAGCTAAAATGACCAATTTTGAGATGAAAGTATGCAGCGCACAGTATGAGTGATGAGATTCTCAGACCCTATTCTGCATGGTCAGCACAGGAAGCCCAGAAGTCTTACCTATCTGTGCTGTGGTGGGGGCTGTGTTTGGGGTCTTGGCCCAGGGGTTAGTCTCTCGGACAGGCAGCGGGGGCGGCAGCACGGGCGAGTTAGCTGCAGCAGATACAGTGACACTAGGCGGCGGGAAGGCAGGAACTGCACCGTTGACTATAGCAGCAGACAGGACGTGTAGATTAGAGACAGAGCCGGACACAAGCAAGAGTGCTGACACATAGGTATGTGCGCACACACGCACACACGCACACACGCACACACGCACACACGCACACACGCACACACGCACACACGCACACACGCACACACACACACACACACACACACACACACACACACACACACACTTGTTTTTGCAAAATGTGGGGACCTTCCATAGGCGTAATGGTTTTTATACTGTACAAACCGTATTTTCTATCGTATTTTCACTGCCCCTGCCCCTAAACCTACCCATCACAGGAAACATTCTGCATTTTTAATTTCTAAAAAAACCTCATCCTGTATGATTTATAAGCATTTTGAAAAGTGGGGACATGGCCAATGTCCTCATAAGTCACCCTCTCCTTGTAATACCCATGTCATTACATTTGTGTCCTCATATGTCACAAAAACATGCCCACACACCCACGCACGCACGCACGCACGCACAAACACACACACACACACACACACGCACGCACGCACGCACGCGCACGCACGCACGCGCGCGCGCGACACACACACACACACAAACACACACACACGGGATTGAAAAGACTAGGTGATTAGTTCTGCCACTAGTAAAGGTGTTGGGTCTGTATTGACTAGCCCTGGATCGCAATAATTCCTCTGTCCTCCAACTGAGCGACATAAACATTGTATTAGTAATCGAGATGGTTGACTAATTTACTTTCTAGTTGTTGATTAGTTTAGCTATATACATGTCAGTACACACATGCACACAAATTCTTGAATATGTGGTTAACGGAGACTATCCATAGATGTAATGGTTTTAATACTCAACAAATTGTGTACTCCCTGTACTAACCACACTCCTGAACCATCACACAAAACCTTCCCCATTCTTTAAAAAAATACACACAAAAAAAACACCACAGTTTAGTGTTTACACAGTTTACAGGAAGTGTCCTCGTAAATCATGTTTACTTTGCAATTCCCATGTCACTATTCACAGTTGTGTCCTCATAAACCATATATAAAAGAACACATACACCCGCATGCACACGCACACGCACACGCACACGCACACGCACACGCACACGCACACGCACACGCACACGCACACGCACACGCACACACACACACACACACACACACACACACACGTTCAGGGCTTGACATTAACTTTTTTGCTCACCAAACACTGTGTCTAGTGGTTTTCCAAAGTTACTGGTGTAGAAGAAATTCATTTTTATTAGGCCTTAGTAGGCCTCACTAGGCCTTAGCTGCAGTATAAGCTGGCCTCAGCTTGGCACCAAGAAACCATGGTCTGCCGCTTGTAAGAAACATCAAAGTGTGAGAAACAGGAGTTGTTACATTAGTTGCAAGGGAGAATGGGTGAGAAGCGCTGGGAAACTGTCATGTACTGGGAAGGCGGGAAAGGCCCACAGACAAATATGATACATTGTATTTATATAATTGTGGAAAAACCATGAGTTGACTGTAAAAAGAATGGTGCCCAATGGATGAGAAAGAGAAACTAGTGGCAGTCGGCCACCATTACAAAGAAGACTAGATAAGTTTATGAATAGAACAACTGTAGTAAAAGTGTAGGGAGTAAAGGCACCTCCCATTAAACCTTGAGCTAGAACTGTATAAAAGTGTGAGCTGAGGAAGAGATGGTCAGATGTTCAGCTGGCATCTCACTTTGTTGTTCATACAATAAAGTTAATTTCTTCTGAGACCTGGAACTTCAACTCTGATAGATTTTTCTTTAAAAAGTTAGAGACAAGTTAGAACTTAGAATTTGCCACGACATATTTGGCGAGCCAGATTGCCAGGAGCCAGAAAGGGCTGGGGCCCGTGGCGGCTGGGCACGAGACCTCACAAAACAAAAGGCGCCAAAGAAATACAAGGTAAGCAATTTTGCTTATATTTTGTTTTGTGTGGTCCCTTGTGAGCTGCTGCCATGGGTAACTACCTATTGCCTTACTAAACGAACCTATAATTGATTATTACTAAACAAATGTTTGAAATACATGATTAATTTGAAAAAGACAGAGAAGTAATTTCCAGGTCTTAGGGAAAGCGCCTGCGTAGTTTAACACATGCAAGAAGTGCTGTGTGTAGTAGTAGAATAAAACGCAAGTAGTGCGTTCGAATGTATGAAGTGCATTCAAAACACATGCAAGAAGTGCTGTGTGTAGTTTTAGATTAAAAGACGCAAGAAGTGCGTATGAATGTATGAAGTGCATTCAAAACACATGCAAGAAGTGCTGTGTGTAGTTTTAGATTAACAGACGCAAGAAGTGCGTATGAATGTATGAAGTGCATTCAAAACACATGCAAGAAGTGCTGTGTGTAGTTTTAGATTAACAGACGCAAGAAGTGCGTATGAATGTATGAAGTGCATTCAAAACACATGCAAGAAGTGCTGTGTGTAGTTTTAGATTAAAAGACGCAAGAAGTGCGTATGAATGTATGAAGTGCATTCAAACACATGCAAGAAGTGCTGTGTGTAGTTTTAGATTAAAAGACGCAAGAAGTGCGTATGAATGTATGAAGTGCATTCAAAACACATGCAAGAAGTGCTGTGTGTAGTTTTAGATTAACAGACGCAAGAAGTGCGTATGAATGTATGAAGTGCATTCAAAACACATGCAAGAAGTGCTGTGTGTAGTTTTAGATTAACAGACGCAAGAAGTGCGTATGAATGTATGAAGTGCATTCAAAACACATGCAAGAAGTGCTGTGTGTAGTTTTAGATTAAAAGACGCAAGAAGTGCCTATGAATGTATGAAGTGCATTCAACATAAGCAAGGAGTGCTTTGTGCTCATCTGCAGGAGAAGCAGGTGTGTGTGTGTGTGTGTGTGTGTGTGTGTGTGTGTGTGAGAGCGTGTGAGCGTGTGTGTGTTTGTGAGAGCATAACTGTGCAGTGTGTGAAAGCAAGTGTGTGAAAAGTAGAGCGACTGAGATATCAGACAGAGGAAGTGGATGTATGTGTGTGTGTGTGTTGAAGTTTGAGAGAACTTTGTCCTTTATTCCAGCATGTGGACAAGGCCTAGTGATGCTGACAGGGAGAAATGTAGAAGAAGGAATATAGCATAGCTAAGCTACAAGAAAGCAATAATAGAATCCAAAGCGATCAAGAAACATGTTTGGCTGGAAAGTGAGTATGTGGATGCAAAGGGACAGAGAAGGGAGTTAAAAGTTGACAAGAAAAAAAAAATAACTCGAGAAAACTCACAAAAGTCAAAAATTTGCAACAAATTAAAAAGAATGGCCAAATAGATTGGCATTATGAGGTCAGGCAATGTATGACCCTGGAATTTGATTTAAAAAAAAAAAAAAAAAAGAGAGAAATTGAATTATAGGTAAAAAAGTAGCAGTGAAAAAGGAGAAACAAAAAGGGAAGAAAAACAAGTACAGACCTTATTTATCAAATAAAAAAGAGGGAGAAAATATATTTAAAAATTGGGAGACAGGTCAAAGGGAGACATAATGACAAAACTAAAAAGAAAACAGAAAGATAATCTACTGCACCACCTTATGACCCTTTGGAGAAGCAAATGTCTGCCATAACAGGAACAGTAGAAGTCAGAGGTAGGGCAGCATGATACTGAAGAAAAGTGCAACATGAATTAACCTGTTAGATCATGCCATATTAGGTAAGTGATTCGATATTGATTTAATGATCTAAAAAAACAAATTTGAATTATATTTTACAACTAAAATGATATAACCTAATGGGCTGGAATGAATACTTGCCAAGACGAGTTTCAGTGTTAAGCTAGTAGTCAAACATAAGTAACAGTCACATGCCTGCAGTGGTTCAGGCTGCAGGGTTGCCTAATAACTAAAGAAACCTTATCAGCAAGATTGAAAAAAACTTTTCTAATCTACTGGTAGACATTTCTAATCTACCATCCAGTGCAACTTATACAAACAACGGAAATATAGCAAAATATGTGGGAGAGTGTTGCGATAGTGTTAATATAATGAACTACAATAGGTAGCACATCAAAGTGAATACAGAATCAAAACTAGCAAACATATTTTTAATAGAAAGAAACTAATGACAGAATTTGGTTATGGTTACACTCAAAATAGATGCATGAGATGACACCAAAAAAAAAAAAAAAAAAAACACATACACCATTCACCATTCATCATACCCAGCATGTAGGCTATAGAATGTTACCAGAGAGAGAGAGAGAGAGAGAGAGAGAGTGGAGGAAGAAGTGTAGAGCGAAAGGGCCAGAGTAAAGAAGCCCAGAGAGCAGGAGCCAGAGAGCAGGCCCTGTTGTGTCTTTTCCTCTTAGCAAGGCAATAATGACCACTGACGACTTAAATTCAAATAAAACTAACTGTTTACTGAAGATTGGGAACAGGATTACAAATTGTTACTGAGAAACAGCCTACTTACTTTGCTCTCTACACAGCAGTTTAAACTTTTTATGTTATTATTGAAGACAATTAATTAAACATTATAGTTGTTAATATAATAAACAATATATTCTAATCATTTCACAACAGGCCCCAAGTCAATTGTGGCAAAAGTCTGTGTCTCCTCTTCTACCGGGCTTGGTCTGAAGTGGTGTGTTGAACTGGCAGAAGAGTTTGGGTTTGCTAAACCGTGTTGTAGTAATTTTATCTCTCTCTGTCCCAAGGGACAAACTTATCAGTCTTTTGTTCTTTGTTTTTGACTTTTTTGGAAAAACACAGATTTTTACTTCATCTTGATGGATTGACTGTGGACAGTTGGAGGTGTTCAGTAAAATACATTTTTCATTTTGGGTGAGGATTTGAATTTTTTAAATGGGGATGGTTGTTTGGAGGTCATTTGTTGAGCCATTGTGTATTTGCCAGTTTCCGCAGATTTTCAAAATATAATTATATATGACTTATGTATGGCCACAGAACTACAAAAGAAGAAGCTAAATGATACAAAAAGGGACATGAAGTCCTGTTAATTGCATAATATGTAATAATGGGCCTATACGGGGCAGCAATGAAGGTTGAAAAATGATATTTAATTGAAAAGAGGTTTTAAATTCCAAATTAAATTTCACATTACTTTGTATATAAGTAGAGGATGGAACATAAAATATTTAGGGCCAATGATGAAACAAGTGAGGGAAAGAATTAAATGGGAAGCCATAGACAATCGTCTAAAAAACAAAAAAACAAAATGATTTACATAAAAAATAAAAACATCAGTTGAAGTACCAAGAGAAATGGAAAAACAAATACAGTATACGTATAAGAAAAATTACAGTATAAGAAAAATATAAATTATTTAGAATTAAAAGAAGGCCAACTGAACAATTACCAAGAAAACACCAATAAAGATTTGATAAGATATTAATCTGAAAGAAAATAATGAAACTGAATTAATGTTAGATGACCGGTCTATAAGGAATTTGAGTTAATAAGCAGGCCTGCTGACAGGGACTGAATCGGAGGATTGCACAAACTGGTGGCCACCACAAAAACTGGAGTTTTCTCCTTAGCATAAGTGGTTTGTGCAGTTCCCTGAGGAAATCCAAATAATTGACAAAAGACCATAGAATCATCTGATATGCAGAGATAAATAGAGAGAGAGAGACAAGCTAGATGTGTACTATATGTATTTTAAATTGACCTGTTATGTGAAGATTTTAATTTTAATTTATTTCTTTATCCCTGGGAGACAGTTTGACTTTGATTGCAGATATTCTGAGATTTTTGGATTGTGTTAATTAAAGTAATTTGTGCATCATGTTGAACAAGCAAGATTGGGTGACCAAGCAAACAGACATTTAAAAAAAAAAATAGATATAATACACGTTTTAAAATAATGAGTCATTGATTTAGTCCTAACAGGGTTTGAGAGAGTATAGGGATCCATATAATGAATGATAAAATATTACAGTATATATGGGACTGAAAACAAGGCAACCCAGACAGACTGAAAAGCTGCTATTTCCTGCATTCTGCAATGAAGAAAAATGCTTGCTATTTTCTGCAAAGAAGAACTTGCTTTATTAAAATAGCATGGGGAAACTGTTGTTATCAACCAGATGATAATTAAGCTATAAAGAATAAATTTGATTAACGCGGATCTCTGAGTGTTCAATTTCCAGATTGCACCAGATGACTTCTGGGACAGCTGTCTTGACATACTAAATGAAAGCAACTGGACTGTGCAAGAAGTGAAGGACATTGCTGCAGAGACAAGAAGAGGCATTGGTTAATGGGCCTTCATCCACCTTGAAAAAGAAAGGCAACTTCTGAGGGGCTGATATGGACAAAGACAAAGTCAATGCAGAAATGACCAAGATAACATGCTATCATTATGCAATCTGCATCCTCCGTGGCTTGATCAAAAGTCAGACTGAGGAGAGGCAAAAGGAGGAGAGGCAAAAGGACAACAGTATCAAGAGTGAAACCACTGTCACACCATGGCACAAGCCTTTGAATGTCATCAGACCAAATGCATCGGATGAGGAGGGAAACACTCAAAACTGCAGCCCAGTCAGCTCAAATGATCGATGACATGAGCAGAAGGACTTCATCCTTTCTTAAGTGGACACAGGTGATACCTTTTCAATGATCACTACAGAGACCGCTTGGCAGAACTAATTGGATTTTATTTTTCACTGGTCCAACAGCAGTACTCTGTATTCTGTTCAGCTAACACTCTCTATCTGACTCTCTAACTTTCTTTCAATAGACATCAGTCCAGCTATACGTTTTAGAAAGAAAAGAAAAAGGAGGAGAGCATGAGTGTTTGCATGACTCAGCAATTAACTAAAACTAGGACTGGACTTGTTGAAAATTTTGCTAGGACTGCACATGCAGTAAAGGACGATTGCATTAACAAATTAGGGATACACACAGAATTAGATAATTGATACTGTCCAATAAAGAGAGAGATTTTAGGATCTGCTTCAAGACAGAGCTGATAAACTTGTGCTTTCTTATGCACTAAATAATACAAAATGAAAATAGAAAAAGAGGGGGAAATGTGTTGAACAAAATGTAGATTATTAAGACATGGTGCTGGTCACTCCATCTTGATCAATAAAAAAATAACAATACAAATGTTTAAGGGCAAGATCTAAAACAGTAAATTTCAAAATTACAAACTCATAAGGTCATGAATGCTGTCATTACCAGGGATTAAGAAGTTAATACTGTTGGTCATGAATTTAAGATAATACTGAGATCCCCAGTCATAACAAAAAAAAGAAAGAAAAAGCAGCTCATAAGTAAAAATTATTATTATTATTATTTAATTAAATTAACAGATAAATGGCAAATTAGACTTGAGAAATTTCAAAATGTGACATATCCAGACCTGCCAGATCATTTAATCTATTAGAAATGGAAAAATGTGGGGTTTACAACAGTGGTGTATAACACAACCACATGACAATATTGGTCAGCAGTATTATTCACAACAAAAAAAAAAAAAAATTAGACACTGTCGCATGGAATGTCTCATTGGATATGTTTAGTAGCATTTGTCATCATTGTTGTGTTTGGAAAATTTAACCACATTGATAAATTAATTAGAGGGCATAAACAGAACATGTCACCTTTAGATTGTTGGACAAATGAGATTTAAAAGGAGATATGAGGACATCAGCAACACTTTTTGATATTTTTATTTTTAATTTTAGATGCGCATGGTTGACCATTGCGCAAGGGGGGAAGTGATTAGAAAAATAAGACCAAAGTTGATGATACATGATTTTATTTATTTTTATGATAAATGATCGATCGATGTTTAGCTGAATATAGCATTTGTATCCAAAACAATGTTAGAAAATGTGTGATTTGAGTGGTCACTCAAGGGGAATTCCAAATGAATTTAAGTTAGAGATTAACTATAATCAGGCTTTGAATATATTTATGTGGATAATTTGTGATATGTTTTATGTATTACATTTATTGTGATCAATAGAAACTCATTAACCACACTGAAGACGCAATGGGAGAACAGTTGGGGGCATATAAGCAAAATGACATGGCAAAACAGACGCATGAGAAATGAGGTGTCTTTGTAATATTTAAAGCCAACTGTTGTACTTATGTTCCAAATATTAGAGCTCCTGGTGGATCACTCAATGAGGCAATGAAGAAACTAACTAATAACTGAATAAATCACTGAAAATGTAGGAGATAAGCATATTAGGGAACTTTGCATTGGTTTGGCAATAATACTTGAATCATGGGAAATAATAATACGACTGGCTGTAGGTATTTTTGTTTTGTTGTTCTGTTGTGTTGTGTTTTATCTCAGATCAATGCTGGCCAGTGCTGCTGTCAAACAGATGAGCAGCATTTCTGTAAAAGATCGAGAGGATATAGGTGCCAGTTCTGGAATGTACCCCATAAGCCCGGGACTGGATGAGCTGGATGAGTTTCTGTAAAAACCTGAAGTAAAGTAATGGAAGGGGAGCAATGTCATTTTCATTTTGTTTAAGCTTTTGACTATGTTTTTAAGAATTAGGGAGTTAGCCCCTCTGTGTATTTTATTTTGGGGAAAATAGAAAGCATCTTAGAAATATGGGTAGAGTAGGCAGGAAGAGTAGGAGGGTGTTTTGTTTGTTATTTTTCTCTTAAAAAAGCCTCCTTCTCACACTGTATTTTTTATTTTGTTATTATCATCTATTACCTTTATCTGTTATTTTTATGCTCATTTATTCTTAAACTGTGATAGAGAGGGGACGACTAAGGGTCTGAAGCAGGTCATTGTCTGTGGTACGAGATGATGCAACCAGAATAAAAGGGAATGTTTAGAAAGATTTTATAATCACTATTATACATTAAAAAAAGAAAAAAAAGAAAGAGAGAACCATTTTACATTTACTGTAGTTTGTAGTGTATTGTAAAATCCTACGAGAGCAAAGAAGGAGGGATCGACGAGCACCTCAGTGCTTATCAGCTGGGCTAGACTCTACTGGTGGTTTAAAAACCCGCTGTCAGCCCCAACACCAGGTAGCACTCTAGGCTGGGCCAGAGAACACCTGGCAACGGTGGAGCAACCCAGATAGCGCTCCAGACCACCGGAAGCGTCTGAGAGTTCCTCTGGCATCGTGGGATACATGTAACGAACACATGGTATAATCACTGAAAAAGTTAATCCACTGAATTAATGAAGCTCTGCAATAGTATACTACTGAAATGAATATAGCACACTGATTTATCAAATGATTAGTCAAAAGGATGTTCCCCCATGACTGTATTAGTTAGGGAGATGAGATCTTTTACTTCCTTCTAGCCAAAAGAGAGGGGAGATGTTTGGTCTCATTATCCAGCTGGAGTATGTTCACATGAAGGAGGTCTGTTGGAGTAAAAGCAGGAATGGCTGATTATTAGCCATAGATAGATTAACTGAAAGAAGGCTGAATTTATGGGGACATACTCTGGTAGAAGGGAATAGGTGTGGGACTCAGACTAAGTCCCAAAGGGGGGATGTGTAGAAGAAATTCATTTTTATTAGGCCTTAGTAGGCCTCACTAGGCCTTAGCTGCAGTATAAGCTGGCCTCAGCTTGGCACCAAGAAACCATGGTCTGCCGCTTGTAAGAAACATCAAAGTGTGAGAAACAGGAGTTGTTACATTAGTTGCAAGGGAGAATGGGTGAGAAGCGCTGGGAAACTGTCATGTACTGGGAAGGCGGGAAAGGCCCACAGACAAATATGATACATTGTATTTATATAATTGTGGAAAAACCATGAGTTGACTGTAAAAAGAATGGTGCCCAATGGATGAGAAAGAGAAACTAGTGGCAGTCGGCCACCATTACAAAGAAGACTAGATAAGTTTATGAATAGAACAACTGTAGTAAAAGTGTAGGGAGTAAAGGCACCTCCCATTAAACCTTGAGCTAGAACTGTATAAAAGTGTGAGCTGAGGAAGAGATGGTCAGATGTTCAGCTGGCATCTCACTTTGTTGTTCATACAATAAAGTTAATTTCTTCTGAGACCTGGAACTTCAACTCTGATAGATTTTTCTTTAAAAAGTTAGAGACAAGTTAGAACTTAGAATTTGCCACGACACTGGCCACAAATTTGACAATCGATACCATAGAAAACTGCCATATAGATATTTTTAATACCATCTCGTAATTTGGCAGCAGGAATATTAGGCTCTTGTCACTAAGACCTGACGCGCGGATCCGTTATACTGTTACACATGCCTTTTCTTTCTCAACTGTTTATGTTCACTTAAAACAAAACTTTGTTTACGTTAATACTCACCAAGATCAGCATTTTGACTTAATTGTGTGTTTTTGACTCTTTAAGCGCAATAAACAGCAGAAAATATAACTAAATTTAGTGCTGAGAGGTGGCTTTATGTGCGCGCACTTTGGGTGTGAACAAAATTTGTGGAAATAAGTAAAATTATGTGCAATACATGCAATCCCACTCCGAAATTCAACAATATTCATCCTGAGCAAATGAAGCGAGTAACTGAGAGGAGGGGGGTTTGTGTGTCACTCGCTGTCAGAGAGAGAGAGAGAGAGAGAGAGAGAGAGAGAGAGAGAGAGAGAGAGAGAGAGAGAGAGAGAGAGAGAGAGAGAGAGAGAGAGAGAGAGAGAGAGAGAGAGAGAGAGAGAGAGAGAGAGAGAGAGAGAGAGAGAGAGAGAGAGAGAGAGAGAGAGAGAATAGCTGGTACTGGTATCTGTGTCAATTCTGCCGAAAATGAGTATTGCTAAGTATCAGTGATACGCGGGTTGATCCAAAATGAGCGGGTGCCTGCGGTCACCTGTGGTTACGAGTCATCCCAAAATATTTTTAATGATATTCGGGTCGTGGTCAGTCGGGTCGTTTGAAATAAAGATGCCAATTAAACCTTTGTAATAGTACTAGACACAATTTACTATGAAATCCATTGGCAAGGAGGATCCTCTGCGTTCCAGCACAAGTGCAGCCAGTGACGCACATTCAGCTCCACAGCTCGAGTCATAGAGGCGAGAAGAAACAATCCAGGGACAGTCGATTCAATATCATTTCTACACAGCGCGAGGAAAGCTAAAATAAGTAGGCTAATCTTCTGTTTTAGGCCACCAACGGCATCTTATAGTCCTTTTAAAGGTGAACTATGTAGTATTTTTGCAGTAAAATATCCAAAAACCACTAGGCCAGTGTTATATATTTTGTTCAGTTGAGTACCTACAATATCCCAGAAGTTTCCAACTATTTGTAAATTGTGAGAAAATTGCTATTTTAACTAAGGACAGGGACGTTGCAGCATTGCATTTGAAAGAGTCGCCTGTCAATTGCGTCATATCTGCATTCCCCTCGGTTTCGGCTTTTATTTGGCATGAGCGCTTTATTCTTAGCAGTGTGAACAAGTGAACGCACGGAGTAACGTCATAACATCGTTTTAAACACACTTAAATGTATCTAATATGATAAACAGAGCTGCATTACCTCAAAATCATAACCGGAAGAAGGGATCTGTGCAGGCGCCCGGCAAATGAGTCCCGTCCCGTCATAATAAAAGTCCCGGTATTCGCAAGGCGGGTATTTGTTTAACAATCGCTCCAGCAGCTGTGCTCAGGTCCACAACACTCACTCCTGCTCTGCTTTAGACTACAGTAACGTTAATAACCGCATGCATGAACGTGATTTCTGCCCGAGTCCTATTTTTCACCGGCTGTGATGAGAAGACCACATCTCCCAAGATGCAGCGCTCACACTTTGCGTCATCAAACTACGCATTTGTTTTGCATAGGCGCCCTCCAGTGGACAAAAGCTGCATAGTGCACCTTTAACCCCTTTCCTGACGAGGGACAAAATGCCCGATTAGCCCGATTCCCAACACGTTGAACTGAGCAATGCCATTGGACCATTAGGCTACTTTTAAACACATATAGCTCAGTAATGTCAGTTTTATGTGTTCTCTGAGAGGGGGCGGGATTTTTGTTGGGAAAGTCGGAGGAGAGACGCACACTTCAATTAGACTGGATCCGTGTTGAGTGTAGCTAGTTACTAAGTAATTAGTTACTGTAATTTAATTACTTTTCCCTTGAAAAAGTAAAGTAAGGGATTACTCTGAGTTTTTGGGTAATTTAGTTACAGTTACTTCACATTTAATTGAACTAAATACAGTATAAAAAAATGTATAACAATTATACATAATACAATAGTGGAATTAATATCAAAACTTTAAAATGTTTTGTTTTTATCAATCCTTCTTACATGTAAAACTTTGGTCAGTCAAGAATAATTGATGTAGTTTTATATTTTGTATTTGAATTAATTAAAATAGTGGTTTCATGTCCATTCTTGAATCATTAACTAGTTGATGTTGATTTAGAAAGTAATTAGTAATAAGTAATTAAGTAATTTTGGAGAGAGTAATTTGTACAGTAATCTAATTACTCTATTGAAGATTTAACTAGTAATTCATTACTTTTTTAAAGGAAACTTACCCAACACTGGACTGGATAAATACATGCAGCATAATTGTTAAGAAAATGAAACAAATAAATGAATAAATTGACGCTATGACGAGTATTTACTACTTTTAAAAAAAGCGGGTCGAGAAGCAGGTCGGGTACAAAATTTTCTTCTTTTTTTTGTGGTCTGAGTTGCGCGCGGGTTAGTTGAAAACATCGGTCGGGTGTGGGTTGTTTAGACATTGACCCGCGCATCGCTGATAAATATTGAAAAATCTAAATTTTTAACATCATTACATTGCACTTAGTTTATTATTTGAGATGTCTTTTTTAAAGACTACAATTGAAAAATGTATATATTAATATTAATTCAACCTGCCAAAGTACTTAGTAGGAGTGACTGCGTTACACACCACTGCTGAAATACACACGTGTTTTGGCGGGCGTTAATGTCAAGCCCTGCTACTGTACAAATGTCTGTGGTCAGTAAGAGGTTGATTGTTGTTTTGTTTTTTTTTATTTTGGGGGGCGGTGTGAATAGTTTTATCCAGAAAGGACACTTAAAAAAGACAGTGAAGACGTTTATTTTGTTACAAAAGATTTCTACTCACAATTCATACTGTTCTTTTAAACTTTCTATTAAACTTTCTAAATATTAAGCAGCAAATGATCATCATAGAATGATTTCTGAAGGATGTGACACTGAAGACTGGAGTAATGATGCTGAAAATTCAGCTTTGATCACAAGAATAGATTACATTTTACTATATGTTTACACAGAAAAGATCACTATATTTTTGTGTATTATTTTGTTTTTAAAAAAGGACAAGTTGCATGTTTAACTTAATTCCTTTAAACAGGCAGATATAGACGCCATGCGGTAAACACTGACCTGCTATCTAGTTCAATGTAAAAACTGGGAAGCCGTAACACACACATAGAGTCCTTTCTAAAGTACTGAGAGTGTGAGAGTGAAGCTGACCTGGAGCAGAGGGCGACTGCGGTGAGGAGGTGGGTTTGGGCATCGGTGCTGAAGAGAACGGGTCCTCTGGAGGCCCACTGAAGGTGGATGTGATCTGAGTGCACAGAGAGCTGATGCTGTCGCCCTCACCCTCCACCTCCGGCACTGACAAACACACAGCACAACACTCACTATCTACAGCTCCTGAAAGGATCTTGCGCCTTGAAGGCAACAAAATAATACTCTTAAGGCTTTAGGAAGAAGGAGAGAAGGAGAAAGAGAGAAGGACGTCCAATTTTGTAGGGCTGGCTTGAAAATATTGATGGGTCAATTTTGATGAACGGATATATATTTTTAAACCCCAAGAATCAATCTTTTAGTCTATGCTGCTTTCAGTTGATGAATGGACAAAACTTCACTAAACATTATAGCACGCTTCCCATCCAACAAGCTTTACGCTTTTTTACGTTTGATATGAAACAAAGTCTCATCTTATAATTTCTTTAACGTGGCGTGATGTTTGCCACAGTTCTTTTTGTGCGCAAAAACAAACAAAAATAACGACTTTATTCAACAATCTCTTCTTTTCCCTGTCACTCGCTTACACTATTCACATTGTTGGGCAATTCACAGAGTACTGCGTTTTACTATTGGCCGAGCATGATCACATGCATGTGCTGTGGTGCTTGCATGAATCGCATAGGAGACTGGGAAGGTAGAGAAGAGATTGTTGAGTAAAGTTGTTATTTTTATTTGTAAGGCTTGGATGAGCTGCTCAGCCATGGAAACCCATTCATGAAGCTCCCTACACATTGTTCTTGAGCTAATCTGAAGGCCACACGAACTTAGAAGGTCTGTAGCTATTGACTCCGAAAGGTGGCACTGTGCGCTGACCCTGCTCTGTCATTTTATGTGGCCTACCACTCTGTGGCTGAGTTGCTTTTGTTCCCAATTGCTTCCACTTTGTTATAATAGAGCCCTGCACAGGCCTCAAATATAGGCCCTAGCCATCCGTGTCCGAGAGCTTATCAAAATTCTCGGCCCGAGGTTTTTAAATCCTCCCTATCACACTGTTGCAGCCATTAAAATAGTTCAGTTTTGTTTTCAATGTCAAAGTAGTTATATTTTGTTTAGTTTCTAAGTTAATATAGAAAAATGTTTTTTTTTTTTTTAAGTGACGACCAGCGGCCGACAGTGAGTTAACCAACGCTTCAGCCTCTCAAATCAACACTTGAATTGTCTTGCTTATAATATAATCCATAGATATAAAACACTTTAAGTATCACAATGTTAGTTTAAATGTTTAGCCTACTATCACCACCACCACAGTGAAAAGCCATTTTTGACAAGCTGAGGCTGATGCTGCTCGCAACGGCACTCATAAACGAAACAGGCTACACAATCGAAACTAATAAACATAAAAAACATGCAGGTTGTCTTACCTTACACCTCTCAGCAAAATGAATATAAATCCCACGCTATATGCACATTGAACGGAGTTCACGTCAACGAAAGCAACAGATATGAGCTGCATTTTGTTCATCAGCTCATTTCAAGATCAATGACCGCAACGGGAGAAAGGGCGAGCAAAGCACTGGTAAGATCATTCAGTCTCATTAGTTTTAATGAAGATGATTGTGTTTTAAGATTTAGCCTATTTTCGGTTTCACTATGGCCGTTTGCGCGTTGGCTTAAGCCTTGTTTATACTTGGCGCGTCGGCTTGAGCGCGAGGGTGCGCACGGCAAAACTGACGTCAACGCGGAGGGGGCGGTCAAGCGTTGGGTACCCCATTTCGTCTGGCGGTGTGCAGCGCATTTTTTGTGACAGCGGCTCCAAAGATGAACGACTTCTCGGTGAATCTAGCCGAGCATGACGTCTCATCACACTGGCCGCCAGTTTGCACATGCAAATAAGGTACTTATATTTATAAAATGAGCCTACAAAAGCAGAAATAAGCCCTTTTAAATAAAGATCCATGTTTAATCAAATAAATAAATCATGACACTAAAATGTTTAGTGAAATTAGGAAATATTTAAGAGACTGTTAATTTAGTTGCATACATATATTTTGTTCTCATGTCACAAGTAATAATATCAAGCCAAGGTTTACTGAGTTTTACACAAATCTTTTGTATTGTGGTTTTTGGTGAAATGTGCTAAAATATATATCATCACCTGTGTACATTAGCCCACTTCTTCTCGATGCTTTTCCTGATGGTTTATAGAACAATTACTTAGAGTCGCCCTCTGTCGTTTCAAAGAATAGCACAACGGCGACCGCATCGAAGTATAAACGCCTCGTCCGTTTGAGGAGCGAGCGCAGTCAGCGGAGGCTCGAGCAGCAGAGCCAGGCGAAAGTATAAACAAGGCTTTAGGCTACTTGTGGCGATGCGTGGCGCAGTAATGTCTGACTACACCATGTCATTTATAGCCCATAACACGCTCTCTAGCGTTTATTTTTTAATAATTAGCAAGGAGTAAAATTTTTCACATAATATGTGATTTAAACAACCAGATGCACCAATTTCGTCTGAAATGCGTCCCAGACCACCTTCTGAATTGGTTTCTTTGAGTGATCGAAAGAATTTCGGAAGGCATTTACTCTTGGTCTTTTTACAATCGAACAGATATCTGGTCAGAGCAAACGAATAATGGGACCAGTTGTAAAAAGGCCATAACTCTTGCAGCTGCGCTGAAGGAACGCTCGCTGGTATTTCTGCTGCAGGCGCAGTCGCAGACTCTCTAAACACTGTGCGAGTCAGTCTCGAGAGTTGCGGGAGCATGGTCTCTTGTTGTTTCCACCAGCGCAGCACATCTCATTATTTATTTTAATCAATAAATGTCTAAAATAGAAAATGAAGGCAAAGCCTAAAAAAGGCCTAAAGCTGGCCCACGTTTGAGGTATGATGTGAAAAATGATCTGAAGCCTGGCTCAAGGGGCGGAAAAAAAGTTAGGGGCCCATCGGGCTCGGGCAGAAATGCAGGGCTCTATGTTATAATACCACTAACCGTTGACTGTGGAATATTTAACAGAGAGGAAACTTCACAAACGGGCTTATTGCACAGGTGGCAACCTATCACGGTACCACACTTGAGTTCACTGAGCTCCTGACAGCGACCCATTCTTTCACAAATGTTTGTAGAAGTGTCTGCATGCCTAGTGCTTGATTTATACACCTGTGGGAAGTGATTGGAACACCTGAATTCAAGGATTTGGAGGAATACTTTTGGTAATATCAAATTGAATTAAATTATAAGCTTGTGAATCGCATCAAATTGTGAAAATTGATTCAATGCCCAGCTCTACGAAATACATCTATAGAAAAGCAAGAAAGAGAAAGCCTATCGACTTTGAATTTGCAAATCCGGAGAGGTGAAAATCAGAGGAGCGCCTCACCAGTGTTTTTGCTGGGGAAGTCAGACTTGCGCTGCATGGTGGACGGCAGCTCGTTCATGCGCAGTGACATCTGCCGTTTGAAGGGAGAGGTTTTCTGACTGAGCGCCGGGAAGCCCCGAAACGAGCCCTGGCGAGCGAGCGCCTCCACGGGGGCGTGGCGTCGGGGAATGGCGTGAGGATTGGCTTCCTGAGGGGCCAGCGTGGCCATGGGCAGAGGAGGAGAGGACGACGAGCCATTGGGGCCAGCGAGGGGGGCCACAGGGTGGGACACGCTGACAGAGGAGCTGCCCAAAACACCTTCAGAGTCTGGGGAGAGAGGAAGGGTTGGTTGCCAATGTCACTGCTACGCTACCATTCAAAAGTTTGGGTCAGTATGATTTTTAAAAAAAATCTCTCTCAAAAGGTGTCGTCTTCTCACCAAAACTGCATTTTCCTCCCATACAACAAAAACAGTAACACTGCAAAAAGTGCTCTACTTACAAAGTCATTTTTTCTTGTTTCTAAATATCTCAAAATTCGTAAATCAAGATGCATTTACTAGATAAGTAAAATGACATAAGATATTTGTTTTCTTAAAAATAAAATCAAAATGAAGTGAGTTTTTGCCTAAAACAATCACAACTATCTGCCAATGGGGTGAAAAAAATGTTTCAGATTGTTTCTGATTGAAATATTGTTTCTCGTTTCCGTCCCAAACAGAAATAAAATTATTTTTCTCACCCCATTGGCAGATAATTTAGCTTGTTTTAAGCAAAAACTCACTTCATTTCATTTCCCCCCCCAGAAAACAAGCAAAAATATCATATACTATTTTACTTATCTAGTAAATTAATCTTGATTGAAGAATTTTTAGATATTTGAAAAAAATACTAAATAAGAAGAGTTTTTTTTGCAGTGAACACAGTGAAATATTATAATAATGTAAAAGAGCTGTTTCTATGTAAAATATATTTTAAAATGTAATCTATTCCTGTGATCAAATCTGAATTTTCACCATCATTACTCCAGTCTTCAGTGTCACATGATCCTTTAGAAATCATTCTGATATTCTCAAGAAACATTTCTGATTATTATCAATGTTGAAATTAGTTGTGTTGCGTTATGGTTTTGTGGAAACCATAATGCATTATTTTTTACATTTATTTGAAACAGAAATCAATTTCACACATTGTACATTATCAATGGCTTTACTGACACTCTTGATCAATTTAATGCATCCTTGCTCAATATAAAAACATTAACCAAACAAAAGAAATTACTGAGCCCAAATGTTTTAACAGCAATGTATGCCTGATCATTAAAATAGATGAATTTACAGATCCACTAAATCATTCCAAAAATAGTCCAGAAAAAAAAAAGCACTTGCTTTGATATTTTTTTTCTTTCTTTCTAATGCAGTGAATTTCAAACTTTGATGCTAAGGATGCTCAAATATGGTTAATCCCTATTCCAAAAAAATTAAGGCAGTTATATATGTTTATTATAAAGACCAATTAAATATAATAATCATAAATGTTTCTTAAGCAGCAGATCCTTATATTAGAATGATATCTGAAGGATCATGTGACACTGAAGACTGGAGGAATGTACATTACATTTTACTATATATTCACATAGAAAACAGCTGTTTTAAAACATAATATTTCAAAGTATTTGCTTCTTTCACTGCAATTTTTTTTTGTCTCGTTTCCAGTCTATATCTAAAAATTCTTAAATGGGGTAAGAAAAATAATCTCGTTTCTGTTTGGGACAGAAACAAGATTTCCAACAGAGCATTCATTTTTCATACCCGACTGGCAGATATTTTTTGCTTGTTTTAAAGGGTTAGTTCATCCCAAAAATTATCTCATTAATTCCTCACCCTAATGTCGTCTGACACCCGTCAGACCTCCGTTCATCTTCAGTACACAAATGAAGATATTTTTTGTTGAAATCCGATGGCTCAGAAAAACTTTTTGTGCGCAAAGAAACTAACTAATGACTTATATAGTGATGGGCCGATTTCAAAACTAAGTTTCGAGCGGTTAAGAATCAGCGTATCGATTCATGATTCAGATCGTGTGTCAAACCCCCAAACTGCTGAAATCATGTGACTTTGGTGATCAGAATCATGAATCAATTCACTGATTCATAACCGTTCGAAACTTTGTTTTGAAATCGGCCGGCCCATCGCTATATAAGTCGTTATTTAGGGTTTTTTGTGCACAAAAGCTATTCTTATCGCTTCATTAAATGATTGTAGAGCTGCTGTAGTGAGATGGGCTTTGTAACGACGTCTTTAGTGCCTTTATGGGTCTTGAGAGAGGAAATGACATTGGTGTCAATGAAGGCCTTTCTGAGCCATCGGATTTCAACACTAATATCTTCATCTGTGTTCTGAAGATGAACGGAGGTCTGACGGGTGTCAAACGAAAAAAATATCTTGTCAGCTTACTCACATAGTTAATGCATCTTGTTTTAAGATCTTTTAGATATTTGGACTGGAAACAAGACAAAAATACTAAGTAAGACAAGCATTTTTTGCATCTTGTAAATGGTGTGTATCCCTGAACCCCAGTGTTTGTGTCACTCTTTCATAGCCTCCTCACCTTTCTTAGCGTCCTGCAGCTGTCGCATGACCTCCTCTCGCTCCGCCTGCTCTGTTGCTGTGGTGACGCGGAAGGAGCCCTCCCGTGTGAAAGTGGTGCGGTTGGCATCGAAAGTGGCCGTGACCCCGCACTCTTTCTCCCTCTTCTGTTTGCGCTCCAGACACGCGGCAAACGCACAGCCCACCGCATGGCTCAGACGCTCCCCCTGACAACAACACCATCAGATGCAAAGGCATAGTCAGATGAAATATGGCTTTAATCAAACTACATTATATATATACACACACACACGCACATGTCGTGTTTTCATGTTTTATGGGGACTTTCCATAGGCGTAATGGATTTTATACTGGACAAACGGTACATCCTATCCCCTTACACTGCCCCTGCCCCTAAACCTACCCATCACAGGAAACATTCTGCATTTTTACTTTCTCAAAAAAAAACCTTCTGTGTGATTTATAAGATGTTTTCCTCATGGGGACCTAAAAATGTCCCCACAAGGACAAGGATTTCGGATATTGCCATCTTTGTGGGGACATTTTGTCCCCATAACGTAAGGATTACCAGGTCACTCACACACACACACACACACACACACACACACACACACACACACACACACACACACACACACACACACACACACACAACAGGCTAAAAGTTTGGACACATTACTATTTGTAATGTTTTTGAAAGAAGTTTCTTCTGCTCATCAAGCTTGCATTTATTTGATCAAAAATACAGAAAAAATGTGAAATTGTGATATATTATTACAATTTTAAATAATTGGTTTTCAATGTATTATACTTTAAATTATCATTTATTTCTGTGATGCAAAGCTGAATTTTCAGGATCATTCCTCCAGTCTTCAGTGATCATGATCCTTCAGAAATCATTCTAGTATATGGTTCTCATGAAGAAAGACAACAACAGTTCGATTTTTATTACCAACTGGACTAAAGCTAGACTTAGACTAGACAAGCTTCAAAAGTTGCATTAGAAAGATATAAACTTGGAAGCTATCGTTCTTAAGTGTTCCTGACATGATTATATATGGAGGTGCCTATTAAAGGGGTGGTTGCATGCGATTTGACTTTTTTAACTTTAGTTAGTGTGTAATGTTGCTGCTTGAGCATAAACAGTATCTGCAAAGTTACAGTGCTGAAAGTTCAATGCAAACGGAGATATTGCCTTTTAAAGTTACGGCAGTTTATTGCCTACAAAAACGGCGGGTTTGGACTAGAATGAGCTTCTTCCCGGGTTGGTGACATCATAAACCCTCGCTAGTCTCTGCAGATGTGACTTCTGCCCGTAATGGGAAGGGGCGTGGTGTTTCCGGCAACCTGTGCACTGTTTGCACAGGCACTGTTTCTAGACTGGCTCATAGGATTGTTAATGATCCCTCTCACATTTTATTTACAGAGTATGAGCTTCTCCCTTCAGGCAGAAGGTATAGAGCTTACAGATGGAAAACTAACCGTCTGAAGCTCTCTTTTATTCCCACATCCATTACTCTGCTCAACAATGAGGCCCATTAATTTACTTGATTTTATATTCCTGAATATTCTAATCTGCTCACAGGAATGGTTTTTATTATTATTTATTATTTATTGTTTCACATGTTTGTATTGCAGATTTGTTTTAGCTGATCCAAGGTTCTATTTTAAGAATGTTTTTGCTTTATAGCCAGTTGATATTATTTACTTTAAATGCAGGGTTTGCACAGATTGTGTATGATTACAGTACTGCTGCTGTATGTATGTATGTTGTATGTTGTACATTTTCGTATGTATCTTGTTGTTTATCTGTGTACTGTATGTTCTACTGCTGTTATGGCACTGCGCCTAAGAAAAATTTCCTTCGGGACAATAAAGTATATTTGACTTGACTTTGACTTGACTGTGCTTGGCACTTCAGCCAATAGAAATACAGGAAACCACATTTGGCCATCTAACCAATCCAAGACCATTGCGTTTCTCAGAGGGATGGGCTTCATAGAAGCAGGAAGCAAACGAGCCGTTCAAAGGACAGTGAAGACAGCGGTGTGGAATAAAGGTCAAATAGAAGAAAAATACGGCGTTTAAAAAAAGAAAGAAGTATTAAGACAGGTTATACTGCGCCCCATAAACACAACCAAGCCTAAAAAATAAGTAAGAATAAGAATAAGTAAGGTCTGGGAGCATAATCTGTCCATGAGAGTCTTTTATGGGTATGAGCGCTCACCGAGTCTTTGACGGCCATGAAACAGTGGCAGATCCAGCGGCGCGTGGTCCCGTCTCTGCAGATGTAGGAGAAGGCATGCTCAAAGTTACGATCCGGCGCACAGAAGGAAACCTTCTCTATTGTCTGGTCAAGAATGAGATCCTGAAAACAAAACAGGCAAAATGCATGTTATTGCAAATTACATTTATATTTTCACAAAAGAGCAGGGCGTTTCCACACCTGGCTCGTTTCAGCACCTGGTGCGGTTTGTCCCTTAATTCGGTTTGTTTAGGCATAATGTGAACGTGTCAATCGCGCTCGGATCCGAACCAAAAGGTGGTCTCAGCCCGATTGAAAAAGAACCAGAGTGGTTTGGTTGAGGTGAGAAAGAAATCAGACCCAATGGACCAACGAACAAAGCAGTATTACAATTCATAGTGTGAAATGTTTTATAAAAAAGAACAAATTACTATGAGTAATTGCTCTTCTCTGTGCATTGCAAGAATGCTGTTCTGACACATTATAAGTATTTAAAAATAAAATGTAACTCTTTAAAACGTAATTTTTTCCAGAGCTGTATGTGTGTGTGTGTGTGTATATACATATATATATATATATATATATATATATATATATATATACACACACACATATATATATATATATATATATATATATATATATATATATATATATATATATATATATATATATATATATATATATATATATATATACACACACACACACACACACACACACATATATATATATATATATATATATATATATATATATATATATATATATATATATATATATATATATATATATATATATATATATATATATATATATATATATATATATATATATATATATATATATATATATATATATATATATATATACACACACACACACACACACACACACACATACATTATATATATATAATTTTAAATGTAATTAAATACACATATAATTGATCAGTCAGAGCGGGAATTAAGTAAGTGTTTGCATGTGTCACAACAGCTACAGATGAAGACATGAAACATTGTTAAGCCCCTGTTTCAGACCATAGCAAACGATCTACAGGTGTGAAAACGCCCTCAGTGTTGAACAAATGCTTTAAAATGGGGATGTAAGTATTGGTTTTATTTTATAACATTATAAAACTCCTTACGACTCTACTGTAAAATAGTACAGAGAGCTTCTCTTTTAGACAACAGATTTATAAAGAATTATCATTACACAATGCTTTGAATTTTTGCTTTAGTAGGAATACATCAGTAAAAGATTGTACATTTAAAAAGTCAGCTAGTGTCTTTACTTTCTTCATTGTATCTGCAGTGATGCAGTGCTTCTTTAGATCAGTATATTTTCTTTGGTCAGTACAACTGCTGTATTATTATTATTATATTGCATAAACATCATAAAAACAATCTGAACTGTGGTTATCCACTTTACATGTTTGTCAGATGGTCTCACACGCAGCAGTATGGACCAGACTTTATGCCTTTATGCTTTGCTGGACTAAAATGCAGCCGGTGATGAGCAATGACTGGCTCACACCAGCAGGTGGCAGTAATAGATGAATATGAAAAGTGCATTCCATGAATATAGGAGTACTGCTACATTTCACCCAGCCCTTATGTTGATGCAAACCTCTATCACGAAAGACGCACACATTAAAAGACGTTTTGAAGAGATGCTCTTTTCTGTGCATTTTCAATGCGTGGGATCACAGAAAGAGCTTTATAAAAAGCAGCATTCATTACTGCTCAGTAAATGTAAAGGTCACACTATATTTAAGTCTTTGGCTTTGTGCCGTCATTTACTAAAGATTATGGTATCTGTCACCTTACACTACAGGCCAAAAGTTTGGACACATTACTACTTTAAAATATTGTGATATATTATTACAATTTAAAATATTTGGTTTTCAATGTATTATACTCTAAATGATCATTTATTTCTGTGATCAAAGCTGAATGTTCAGGATCATTCCTCCAGTCTTCAGTGATCATGATCCTTCAGAAATCATTCTCATATGAGGATTTATTATGAGTGTTGGAAACAGTTCTGCTGCCGTATATATTTAATGAATAAAAGGTTCAAAAGAACTGCACTTATTCAAAATAAAAACATATTTTCAAATAATATAAATCTCCTTTACTATCAATTTTTATCAATTTAACACATCCTTGCTGAATAAAATTATTGATTTATTTCAAAAAAGAAAGAAAAAAATATAAAAGTGTATATTGTTGTTACAAAAGATTTCTATTTTTAAAACATTTTGCTTCTTTTTTCTTTTTTATAAAGATTATATAAAGATTAAGATCAAATAAAGATTCAAACGGTCATGAATCAGTGGATCGATCAATGATTCGGATCGCCGATGTCACGTGATTTCAGCAGTTTGGCACGCGATCTGAATCATTGATCTATTCACTGATTCATGACCGTTTGAATCTTTAATTGAGGTTTAAAAATAAACAAGGAAGAGAAGACGATGCTCAATAAAGTCGTAGTTTTTGTGATTTTTGGACCAAAATGTATTTTCGATGCTTCAAGAGACTCTTATTAACCCACTGATGTCTCATATGGACTACTGTGATGATGTTTTTTATTCCCTTTCTGGACATGGACAGTATAGTGTGCATACACTTAGATACGCTCTCGGACTAAATATAAAATATCTTAAACTGTGTCTGAATATGAACGGAGGTCTTACGGGTGAGGAACGACATTAGGGGGAGGAGTTAATGACATCAATTTCATTTTTGGGTGAACTAACCCTTTAAGATGAGCAAGAAAATAGATCTATGCTACATAACTATTCAGCAACATAGGTTATTCGTATTGTATGCATTGTATGTAAACACTTTAGTATCGATATTTTTATTTGAGTATAAATACTTTTCGATGCTCACATCAGTATTTATATATCAATACTCCATATCGATACGCCTATCCCTAATTTGCATGCTTTTGGGCAGATAATAGTAATAGGCATATATCTGATTTATCTCATATAGGATGCATTGGATTGAGTTTATTAATCCTAGCAAAAGCAATGCCCAATATTATTGACTGGGTTTGATGCATCACAATTAGCAGTTCTTTTTTCAATGTCTTTACAGCCTTTTTGGACCTTAAAAGTGTTCATTAAACTGCTGTCTATGGAGGGTGAGAGAGATCTCGGATTATATCAGAAATATCTTCATTTGTGTTCTGAAGATGAACGAAGGTCTTTCGGGTTTGGAACGACATGAGCAAGTAATTAATGACAGAATTTACATTTTTGGGTGAACTAACCCTTTTAACAATCACTATTCCTTAAATGTTTTAACATACAACTGCATAAGCGGCATAAGCGACTCCGCTGACCAAACTCAGCAAGCGTTCTTCATTATGATCGTCTGTACTGTATTTATCTGTACTGTGGGATCTGGTGGATCATCTCAGGTAAGTTGGGGGTCCTTCAGTACCTTTGTCTTGTCATCTACGACCCTCAGACCATCTGCAGACACCCAGAGCACCGCGCGCACAGCCTTCTTACCCGCCTGTGTGGACACACATAACACGCAAACAGTGAGAGATGGAGGGGAAAGAGAGACATTGAAAGAGAAGAGAGTTGATTTTCCGACAAGTTGAGGCCCTTCACCCTCCTCGACTTTCATACAAATGTACTTTCATCTACCAACAACACCTGAAAATAGAGAAAAGTTAAAAACATTGAGTTTTGAGAAGGTTACAGCAGTGTTAGGAGCAGGCATGGTGTCGTAAACCAGAAAGAAAGAACAGAAGGTAGGCATCCAAACAAACACATCCTGATTCGGGGAGTTTGTGTGTTCACACTTACCTATGAGTACAGAAATTAGAGATTTCACACACACACACACGCACACACACACACACACACACACACACACACACACACACACACACACACACACACACACACACACACACACACACACACACACACACACACACACGCACACGCACACGCACACGCACACGCACACGCACACGCACACACGCACACACACATTTTCGTTACACAAAAGGAACCAAAATGAGTTTAACAACTCAGTTTGTCCTTTTTCACACACTCTTCTATTGCTCCAGGCATGTTTTAGGAGCAAACTACTCTATCAGTGGGAAAGAAAGTGTACACACATTCACACATGTTTGAGCCACAAACATACTCTATGCAAGTACACAAACACAGACCTGAATACTTGGGCGATGCACTGCAATCGTTTATATACTTGCACATGCTTAATGTGACCTCAGTACTCATGGGTATCAAGTCAACCAATACAGATTTAAAGATTCATTGACACTCATAGTTGTTTTGTGGACCTACACTGTAAAAAAATGTGTTTTTGTTGGTTTAACTTAAAAAAGTAAGTTACCTGGTTGCCTTAAAATTTTGAGTTTATTAAAATAAAAAAATTGAGTTGATACAATGAAGGAAATTTGTTTAATAAATAGAAACTCAAAATATTATTGTGCCTGAACCACTTAAAAAATTTGATAAATCATGAAAATAGCGCAATTTGGCATGTTTCACTGCGTCATCAAGAATAAAACACACATAATTACCCAATATGCTTACAAAATCTTTTAATAATATTTTAATAAAGGTTGTCGAATCTCAAAAAATGATCATTGTATTAACTCAATTTTATTTCAATGAACTCAAAATGTTAAGGCAACCAGGTAACTTTTTTTCTAAATAATTTTTTTCAGTGTATTTGTTTTTATTTTTTTAGGGAACCAGGGTGATACAAACTTATGGGTTAGCCTACAAAAATATGTTACCCCTGCAGCACTTTTTATATACATTTTTAAATAACCAATTGCTGCTTTAAAGTTTTAATGCTTGCAGCCATGGTTAGACAATAACCATTTGAAAGGTTAAGAGGTAGAACATTATACAGCTTGTATGCAGTACAACCTATGGAGAAAGAAATGGCTCATTCTAAGCCACTAAAAACACAACGGTTCATTATATAAGGTCTTTTTACGCCACTGAAAATATAGTAATGTATATTATATTGCATTTATGTCAATAGATCCTCATAAATACTACACAATGCACCCTAAAAAGACAATGAGTTGATTTTATTTCTGTCCTTTTTCTCTCTCCACCTTCTTGTAGATGATATATATGCTTCATATTAAAATAAAATATTTTAATGCTATTTTAATAAATTTTTTATGTATTTTAATAATTACAAAACATTCTCATTGTTAAGGGATTAATGTCTATTATTATCATTTTTGTATGATCCCTTTAATTTTCAAACATTTTTACCTATTCTGCAAGGGGTGTGTAAAACTGAGCCCAACTGTAAGTGCATTTCCATAAGAACTGAAATCTCACACATTTCTGAAGCAACAACATATGAAATCAAGCTTGCGTCCACGTACTTGCATAGAGTATATTTGGGATGATACGTAAATGCACACAGCAGAACTTACTTTTGCAAAGAAGCCCTTGAAGAACTTTCTGTCCTGGAATGGAGGGTTGGTAAGGGGATGTTGGTGGGAGGAAAAGGCAGGAGAGGGTTACAAATGAACTGAGACACAATGTCCTGTGAGTGCGTGTCAGGGCGGACTCTGGTTTAAGGGCTTCGATGGTTAAAAATGACAAAGTTGTGAAGTATGGAGAGGAGAGGAGGGGGAGATCACACCTCTAGCTCACCAATCAGGCGTCACACTCACCACAAGTGATGTTATTGGTGCGGTTACAGTTCTAGTATTATTATTTCGCTATGTGAGTTTGATTATTTCAGTTTTCTTGAAGGAATAGTTGACACACAATGAAAAATCACTCAATTACTCACCCTCAGAAAATGTTTACACCACTCTTTTTCATACAACAAAAGTGAATGTGGACGGATGTTTTTGAGCTGAAAATATGCAAGAAATTATAAAGGTAGACCATAAGGCTGCGACTAACAGATTTTCTCCCCAGTTTATTAATCTATAGATCATTTTTCAGATGAATCTAACAATTAAGAAATAACCTACCCCCCATTAATTATTTATGAAGAGTGTTACTTAAATGGCTAGTGCCGACTAATTGTAAACTAATTGTAAATTGTAAAAGAGCAATAATTCTGATGAAAAGTAAAAAGAAATTTCTCAAATGAAAACAATCATGATTAAAAATTATTTTTTAGCAAAATAATCATTTGAACAATTATTGTGCAGCCCTTGAAGTCACACTGATGTATGGTGCTTTCCTGTTTTTTAAGCAGCTTTTGTGTCTGTTCAGTTTCTTTGTATGGAAAAGAGCAGCATGAACACGCCAGTAAATGTCTCCTTTTGTTTGAGTAAGAGTGAGTAAATCGTGACAGATTTTTCGGGGTGAACTAATCCTGTAAACTAAATCATGTTATCATGTTAGTGATGGCAGCAGCTTTGAGCAGTAGTTCATTAGGATTGCTTCTGATGACCTCAAACAGCTTCCTTTAAAGCTGAGGCATCAGAACTGATCCGGGCTCCGGTGTTCACTAATCCCATACACACATCCCAGCTATAAGAGGAAGAGTGCGAAGGTTTCAAAAATCACTTTTTGGCCACATACACACATCAGGGTTATAACTGTTAACTAACACCAATTAAAAACAAACAATGAAACTAGGGATGAAACCGTTACCGGTTCGACGATAAACGATGCTAAAATCCTTGGCGGTTAATGTTACCATTAATCATATTTGATTACCACGATTTACAAACCTTATGGTAAACCATGTCCAGCATTAAACAAAGTAGAGAAATTGCATAGAGCGTAGGTTTTATTTTGTGTGAAAACATGGCAGAAGGCAGTGATGTTTTACAACATTTTACAAACTTTACAACCGAGGGCTGAGGGAAATTATATAAATGAATCACATGAACGCATCTCTGACGGGAACTGAAAAAACACGGGGTCTTCAGAAAAGTTGATGGTATGTTATGTCTGTGTAGTGCCTAGTAAAGTATTGTGTTCATAAGTGCAGCGCTGCTTTGTGAACTGCTCTAGCACCACCTACTGTCAGAGAGTGGGCATTTTTATAAAGCCCCTAAAAACTAAGCTTAATTGTTATGCAAAGTTGTACATTTTAACCAGCTGATGGAAAATAATCTAACGTGCATTCTACTAGCTAAACAATTTGTATAATAAGGTATTAGAATTATTTACAGCGTCGATAAAATACCTATAGTAATTTTATCATTCTGACTAAAGGCTGAAATGTGAGGTTTATCATAAAAAAACTTTAGTCAAAACTTTTTTGAACATGTAGGTAGATAAACATATGGTTTAAGTCACCCCATTTTTTTGTTAATTTAAAATACAGTCGTTGTTGTTAATGTTATTATTTTACTGTATATGCAAACAAAATGTGCATATTGCTTCTACACTGTAAAAAAAGGCAAATTTTGAACTTTTGCAGTACAATCGACTAGGATGTTTAAGCTATTTCAACTTAAATTATGGTAAACTGACTTTAAAAAATGAGTTACATCTTGTATAACTAATAATTTTTTTTTTTTTTTACATTTCTTAACTTATTTTGATGAGTTAAAACATGTTGTCAATGTTGTCATAACTTAATGAACATATCATTTTTTACAGTGTAATCTAATTAGCTGGTTTTTAATATAAAATGTGGCAAAAGTTTTGTGTATCAGTACTTTTTGAACAATTTCAGCACATTTTAGCGATAATGTGATAATATTGATAACCGTTTCTCATTTTCATTTATTTTACTATCAAAACATGATTAATCGCATCAAACAAAACAGTTTGTGTTTTATTACATATAATGTTGTATGTATATATAATATGTATATATGTTTTATGTATATATAAGTGCTGGGGAAAAATGTATCCTGATTAATCGCACACAAAATAAAAGTTTGTGTTTATTTACATATGTGTGTGTACTGTATATAATTATTATGTTTATATAAATACACACACATGCATGTATATATTTAAGAATTTTTTTAAATAAAAATAAATATTTATATAAGATAAGATAAATTACATATACAGTATATACATGCAAATATTTCTTAAAAATATACATGCGTGTGTGTGTATTCATATAATAATTATACCACAGTACACACACAGATATGTAAACAACCCAAACTTTTATTTTGTTTTTGTACGAATTTTTGTATTTATTTTTGTATTTTATAAAACTAAAAACCAAAAACTGTAATAGTATCTCAACGATACTTAAATAGCACTGATACATACTGCATCTAAATTCCTGTCCTGTACGAACAGAGTTTGGTTATTTATGGCTATTACGACTAACTGAATTCACAAACTGCTCGCATCATGTGTCTTGTTTACAGATCCGTGACTCCCAAACGCTGCAGTGGTTTTCATCGGGAGTGAGGGGAAGTGGGGCTGCTATACATGTGAAAACGGTAACTGCATCAATGCATACGTCATTCCCTGAGCTTTGCCGTGTGTATGTGGCCTTTGAGAAACAAGAAGTGCACCATTCGCCAATCCTAACACTCGCTTCCTCATATACACTGGTCCCTTAACTGAGGTTTGGGTTTCAGTTCAGGTAATCATGACCACCATAACCATTATACACTGACCCCACACCTTCAGTTAAGGGCACAGCGAGTTTCACAGAAAGAGGTGGAGGTTACATGTTACAGAAAGACCTGAGTTAAAGTTATTGTGCTGAAGAGCATTTCACACAGTTCATACACAGCCACAGAAGGAAAGCAATGCTCATTGGGTTAGAAAGGAGGTTTAAGGGGTGAGAGAGGATCAAGATGCTCTTAATGGGTCATGTGAACAAACCTGCTTAGAAAAAGAGAACATCAAAATGCATTCACATCAGAACATATGCAAACAGATGGAGAAGGAGGCCTGCAGTTTCACGGAGAGTGACTGCCACTGACGCTATAGGGATACTGAGCAGAGAACATGCAGACCACAGACAGACATAAAGATCTGGAAATAAAGAGAAACAGGAAACACTAAAGGAGAGATAAATTAAAATGTCCCCATTGACTGAAATCTGTATTCCTCCCTCGGAATCAGCATTCATTTCCACGGTTTGGAGAACAGATACTACATAACCAGCCCACAAACACAGAGCATTAAGGTCTGTTTAACAGCATTGATTAGCTCAGAGTAGGGCTGTGCAATATATCGAAATTATCGAAATATAGGGATGGGTATCGTTAAGGTTTTAACGGTATTACTACTCTTACCGATACTGCTTATCGGCCCGGTACTTTAACGGTATTCTTATCGGTACTTTTTGAGATTTTATATATATATATATATAAAACACTGCTGCCTCTTTAAGACAGATGTGCAGATCTATAGGCGACTGATAATAGGCAGATGCACTACATTTTCTCCCAACAACTGTCCATTTTAGACACAAATTGCGTTTAAGAGACTCTCCAAGCCGGTCATTTTGACATACCGTAGATGTTTGTGTACATTTGATAGTTTAGACGCAAATGTGAAACCGAGAGTGTAATTTGCTTGTCTCGTTGCGGGCTGTTTCAGAGCGCGCGCCGACTTGGGAACAATCTCTTGCGCACATTTTTGTGCTTTTAATCGCTCTTTTTATTATTAAACACATCCCACAATTTACCAAAAGTAGCTAGACTGTATTTTACAACAATCACCGATCGTGCTGATTCTGTCACTACGTTTGAGTTATATGGAGAAATGACAGCGCAGGCTACTGCTGCTGCAAGGGGAATTAAGTTGCGCTAGACATAAATATTATAATTCTAATCTTTGGAAGCCAAAATCTAAAATAAAATCACACTAGATCTAGTGTAACCAGGCTGAATGTTTGAGTTCTGTCCTCCGTCATTAAGGGCTGTCGTTTAGCTCTCTCTCTCTGTCTCTGTCTCTGACACACACACACACGTCATGCCACGTGTATTTTTAAAAGTACCGACAGCAGAACCAATAACGTCTGAGCTTATCGATACAACGGCCTTTCAAAATCCCAAAATTCAAAACCCAATTATATTTCTGCCTCATACAGTGATCAGAATCCCCATTGGATCAAAAGGAAGTTATTTCAAACACTCACTGGTGTCTGAAAGTGACACTGGTCACTTTTTTGACTGAAGATGAGCTGAAGATGTTTATGTCTTAAATGTTAAAGTTAGTGGGTATCCTGATGTAATAACATGGGAAATGAGCAGCGGTGTTGAGAGTCTATGCCTCTGTTTCAGACCAATCCTCAAGCCCCCAGTAAGCCCGCTTTGGACCAAGGTATTCGGTTGCAATTGGGCGGGTTTTGTTGTGAAAACCTGGCAACCCTGCCCTGACGAGGCCCAATCAAGCCCCGGAGGCGAGCGTGGAAAAGCGACTGGCACGTGCTAACACACTTGCTTTTGGCCCGCCAGCAGAAACATGTCGGGCTAATGAGTGCCAACGTGAATGGCTTAATCATCGACAGAAAGGGTGCGCCTCATGGCATTATGCTGATGTCCCTCCCTGTGAATTGCAATTTTCAGAGGTCAAAGATCATCAGCAAACACAAACAGTGACTAGAAACAGTGCTTTCATTCTTCTGAAACCTGAAGGTTAAACTCAAGATAAGAGCTCTGTTACAAAGCAAGATGGAGCCTCGTGACAAGCCATCAACGGATCACAAAAGATAAAATCGAAGGACTTATCGCTTCATGGATATCATCCCAATATGCATTGTGATGAACGCAGAGAGAAAATTAATTCAAAATGGTGAACGGAGTTGAGAGAAATGTTAGCTGCCTGTGTAGAGCGCTTAAAATCTCTCACTCATGACACTTGTGGTTACTATGCTGCCTAATAAGTGTCTATACCGTATATGCCAATGCCAACCTAGGACATGTGAAATCTTTTCCCACTTATAATAAGACAAGCTCCAAGCATTTGTATTTCATCAAGTTAAGATATACATTAAGTTAAGCTTTTAAGCAAGAAGTCTCTTAAGTCTTTTTGTATTATATTGTATTATATAGTCAGCGAATGCACACATTAATGCATTAAATCTTCATTTCACCAGAAACAAGCCTTCATTTATGTGAAGCATGTATATCATTATGATTGTGTGCGCCATCTGGAGGATGTTGGGTGCAGCTCGCACAGTAACGATACGCAATAAACACAAGAGGATGACATTAATAAAGATGAGCCTCTGCAGAGAGACATGCATTTCCTGGACACGGGTGGCAGGCTTTCAGTGAGAGGAATTCACATTATTGGCTAGTGAACAGGCCTCACGTCCACACACACACACACACACACACACACACACACACACACACACACACACACACACGATGGTAACTTAATCAGTGTTGATTAGTTGTGGAGATAATAAGATTTGAAGCGTCTGAGCGAGAGTTTGAGTAGGTTACACGGTCAAGAGACATGACTTGTGGTAAAGCTGCCTCTTTAAGGCTTGTGTTATTAGTTATGTTCAGTGTTTGTGTCTTCATTCAACACTCAGACGGTAATATGGTGCCAAAAAGCCTGTGATTTAATTGTATTTTTTATGTGTTGCATGTTATAGTGATGCGCTGCACTGTGTTCATGTGAGCACTGATCCGCCAGTGTTTTCAACATCCGCCAGTGTTTTCAACACTAATGTGATTAAACACAGCCAGCAGAAGGTCAGATTGAGAAGATACGCAATAACTCAGAGCAAGCCATCAGGTTGAAAGTGACAAACATCTCGACTCTATTTTCCCCTGAGCTTAATCAATCAATCAATCAACTTTATTTATATAGCGCTTTTACAATGACGATTGTTTCAAAGCAGCTTCACAGTGTTAAACAGGACAATATTGCAGCAAAATTTGATTTGGCTGTACAGTCGTTCTGGAGGAAAAAAGCGATGTTATCAGCTTATTTGAATTTATCATATAGCGACAATGTTGCCAGATCAGTATTATAGTTATACCTAATTAATATTTTTTTTTGTTGTTAAATAAAACAAACTTCCTGCCCTTAACTTGGGCGGCGGCGTCTCAGGCCTTGTCAATGCGGTGAATAGACAGCGCGGTGGACTTCCTTTTCCCTGAAGAATGGAATGTCTTGCGCTGGACTCTGCCGAAACAGGAAACTCACGCCTGTCCTTCTGCTGGTGGATTGCGTGCTTACGTGCTGCAGTTTGGGCGAACGATAAGATACCGGTTCTGCTGACTCAGTGCTGGAGCTGAAGCCCAGTGTGGAAGCATTCAGGATAACATGTTCAACTTTTTAAAAACACACCACTCACATCAACAACACTGTAGACTGGAAGCAGCTTCCTATTTTTGTTGTGCTGGCGAGCTACTTCAGACCTTTTTTTCAGTCAGTCACATTTGCAAATTTGACGTTCATGATGACACTAATGCTAAAATCACACTGTTCTGAATGTTAAGTGTCATCAAAACTTGAAAAACTCAAAGACTGTTGTGACATTTGTTTGTGGGCATGTTATGTAGTATTGTAACACCCTCGCTCCGCAGTCAAGCCAGTGGAAATGCAGATGATTCTGATGGTCCGGGCAGAGCTCAGAGGTGGTTAAAGGAATAGAGATTATTGGCAAGTAACTTACAAATACACAAAAGTTTGGGGTCAGTAAGAAGGTTTAATGTTTTTGTCTCTTCTGCTCATCAAGGCTGCATTTATTTGATTAAAAAATACATAATAAAACAATAAAATTGTGAAATATTATTACAATTTAAAATAACTGTTTTCTATGCGAATATACTTTAAAGTGTAATATGTAATATACTCCTGTGATCAAATCTGAATTTTCAGCATCATTACGCCAGTGTTCAGTGTCACATGATCCTTCAGATATCGTTCTAATGTGCAGATTTGTTTCGAGTAACATTTCTGATTATTATCAACGTTTGAAAACTTGTTTTAAGAATAGCATTCAAAATAATGGCATTTCTATAAAACAGAACATTTTTGTAACAATGTAAAAGTATTTCCTGTCACTTTTGATCTATTTAATGCATCCTTACTGAATAAAAGTTAAAGCTTTACTATGTAATTGTTCCGTCTGCTAGGTCGGTGGGAAAGAATCGGGATAGGACTCGGGCAGAAATCACGTTCACGGATGAGATTATTAACGTTACTGTGAAGCAGAGCAGGAGCGAGTGTTGTGGAGCTGAGCAAGGCTGCTGGTGCAATTGTGAGCAGCGGGACTTTTATTTACGGGACACAGTCGCCGGCGCCATTTCCGCTTTTCCGGTCATAAGTATGAGGTAACGCAGCTCTGTTTATCATATTAGATTCATCTGAGTGTGTTTAAAATTATGTTATGACGTTACTGCTGTGACACTTGTTTACACAGCTAAGAGTAAAGCGTTTCTGCAGAATAAAACCAGAAACCGAGGGTAACGCAGATATGAGGTGATTGACAGGCGACTCCCTCAGACGCTATGCTCAGACGTTCCGGCTCATTGGTTAAAATAGCAATTTTCTCACAATGTATAAATAGTTGGAAACATTTGGGATATTGTAAGAACTCAACTGAACAAAATATATAACACTGGCCTAGTGGTTTTTGGATATTTTACTGCAAAAATACTACATAGTGCACCTTTAAGTGATTGTTTCACACTAGTCTAGGGAGGGGGTCATTACTGGTTTCATGATAAAAGATGATCAAATGTACTGACGGATAGTAAAATTGTTTAAAATGTAATTATCATTAAAACCGTGTTTGATTATCACGATTTTGAAAACTCATCAACTCACTTATGTCATTTGTTAAATATAAAATATAAAACTTGTTGAAAAGTTTTCATGTCTTTTTGAAACCTTTAAAGGGATGGTTCACTTTAAAATAAAAATTCTGTCATCCTTTCCTCACACAAGGGAAGATATTTTGAAGAATGTCAGTAACCAAAGAGTTAACTGGAGCCATTTACTTCTATAGTATTTTTTTTTTCCTACTGTAGAAGTCAATGGCTCCAGTTAACTGTTTGGTTACTGACATTCTTCAAAATATCTTCCCTTGTGTTCAGCTGAAGAAAGAAATTCATACAGGTTTGAAACAACTTGAGGGTGAGTAAATGATGACAATTTTCATTTTAAAGTGAACCGTTCCTTTAACAAAACCGTGATAATATTGATAATTTGGGTCACTCTAGTCGTGATATGAAATGTTCATACCATCCCATCCCTACACTAGTCTTGTTAGCATTAATGATATTTAATTCTTGAATATATACTTTCCCTTGACATTTATGTACAGAACTTCCATTAAAAATGCCTACTGTAAATGTAGAATTTGCCAAATTATTTCCTGTATAATTGACATTATGACACAAATGCAGCCAAGTGAGCTTGACTTCTATTAAACCTGGAAGATTTTTTAACTGACGCATGATAACATGAGCGAGACCAACGGAAGGGGGAGAGAACGACAGAAACACTTTAAATAGATCACTTGGTGTCGACTGAAGGAAAAGAGATGTGTTGTGATTGGAGGAGGACAGACATGGACTGAGGAGATTGTTAAGGTGATGAGCAGGAGATTTGGCAAATGAAGGACGTGTTGAGTGGGTTTGTACACCTACCGTCTTCAATCTCTTGACGGCTTCTTCACAGATGTGCATGCCACGAGACTCGTCGACCTCCACGTGCCCCAGATACTACAGAGACACACAGGGAAACAGTAGTTTAGCTTTGAAACAGTGTCACTCTGTCTTTCCCGTTCCAAAAGGAAGAGGTCACGCAGACCCATTTATTCCTGTTGGAGCTGCCGTTCCGGTGGCCGGAAAAAGTGGCGCCCTCCCCGACCCACACAGACCTCCCTTGTAGAAGACATCACTGCGTCTCGCCCAAAAGCCTCCTGTGGCGGCTGAGGTCAGGCCAAGTGGCGGACAGCTATTGTACAGAGAGGAAGTCCTTCCCCTTCCCCTAGTAAAACACACAGGAGCTGCTTGGCTATTGTCAGTTTGTGACATCGGCTGACACACATATGAGAGCAGCTAGAGGTGTGCACCTGTTTAGTAAAGGGTTAGTTCACCCAAAAATTCTCTCATTAATTCCTCACCCTAATGTGGCTCGACACCCGTCAGACCTCCGTTCATCTTGAGAACACAAATTAAGATATTAGTGTTGAAATCCGATGGCTCAGAAAGGCCTTTATTGACACCAATGTAATTTCCTCTCTCAAGTCCCATAAAGGCACTAAAGACGTCGTTACAAAGCCCATCTCACTACAGCGGCTCTACAATCATTTAATGAAGAGACGAGAATAGTTTTGTGTGCAAAAAAACGAAATAACGACTTGTATAGTGATGGGCCGATTTCAAAACAAAGTTTCGAACGGTTATGAATCAGTGAATTGATTCATGATTCTGATCGCCAAAGTCACATGATTTCAGCAGTTTGGGGGTTTGACATACGATCCGAATCATGAATCGATACGCTGATTCATAATCGTTCGAAACTTTGTTTTGTCTACAGACACTCAATTTTTATACTTTCTTTTTCAGAGTACTTACATTTTAATTGTGTACTGATATATAAAGAACGTTTAAACAAATTTGGAAAACATTTTTTTTAACCAATTCTTACCTACCCTACCTTTAACTAGGGCTGGGTATAAAAAAAAATATATTAAAAAAAAAAGTGATTTCTCGATTTTTTTATCGATTACCATTTTCACGAACCAATATCGATTCTTAAATCTCAAAAATCGATTAATCAATTCGTTTTCAGTTTAATGAATGGAACATTGTAGCGCACCTCCCATCCAATATATTGCAATAAAGTGTTTTGTTACTACTTATATAAAACAAATATTAAAGATAATTGAGCGCAATTTAAGTGTTTGTAAACAAATCAGGTATTTTTTTTAACCTTCAATAGCCTATTATAGTAGGCTACAACATAGTAATTTCATAGTATACAGTATTAGTTCAGAGATTTGTTTTCCTTGAGGAAATTTGCCATGTATTGAACCGGATATATATCCTAAATAATCGGAATCAAAATTAAATCTAAGTTCAAACTTGTGAATCAAAATCAAATCGAACTAGGAAATGTGTGTCAATCAATACCCAGCCTTAATATTAACCCTGTAAAACCTGACATATAAAAAAATACAGTAATAGAGTAATGGAACACTTTTTTGCATTTAAAAATTGCATTTTAAATTTTTTTTGTTAATATCATATTTGATACATCAGGCTTTTATGATTCATGAAGTACGATAAATGAATATGAAGAAAATGGCGCCCAAACCTGAGGAGGAAAAAAATAGGAATGTGCGAGACTAGCCGATTAAACCAGTGGTTCTGAAACCTGTCCCCTCACCACTGTACATTTTGTAGTTCTCCGTCATTAGACAAGATTATTAGATATGATAACCAAGACAAAGCACTACCCATGATGCTGATAACTGATAGCCAAGAGGTAAATATATCATGAGACAGTGTCAAAGGCAGCTGTAAGGTCATGATGAGAACATTAGGACAACCAGAATCAGCAGACTGATTGAGATGCAGATGCAGGTCATTAGTGATTTTTACCAACGCTGTTTCAGTGCTGTGGCCTGACCGGAAGCCAGATTGAAAGGGATCAGGAAGATTGTTAAAGAAAAGGTGAGCTTGTAGCTGAGGCGGCAACTACTTTTTAAGGCAGCTTCGAACCAGAAGGAAGATTAGATATAGGTCTGACATTATTCATAACTGAAGAATCCAGCCCAGGTTTCTTTAAAATAGGACTGACTGCAGCTGTTAATGATAGCGGGACAGACCCAGAAAAAGAACAGTTGATCAGATGAGCAATAGGATATGAGATGGTATGAGAGCAGGTTTTAAGAAGTGAGCTAGGCACTGCATCTAACTGACAAGTAGATGAGTTAAGCTTGGAACATACTCTGCAAGAACAAAGAAATTTGTTCGTTTTCTCGAGGTGGTAAGAACAAGAACAAAGTTCGTTCTGGCAGTACATCCCATACTTCACGAGAAAAGCAGGTGCCGATCATCTGCATTTCTCCGCATTAACCACGGCCGCTTTAAATGTCTGACCAATCACACAATAGTTCTCGAACACCCGCAAGAAAAAAGTTCTGCTCAGGCGATGTGTCGAGAACTCCCAAACCAGGGCTGTGAGAACAACACAACGTCATTTTGTTCTCACAGCCCTGGGAGCAAGGACTTTTTCCTCTGTTCTTGCGGAGTATGTTGCAGCCTTTAGTTTGAGCAATTATGTTGTTAACAGACGATGAACTAGTGGGAGTAATGCTAGAGAGGGTGTATTATATGGGCTGAGGTGAGGAGTTTAACAGTTGAAAATAATGTCTTAGGTCGGTTGATTATGTTGATTATGTTGCGGTAATAATCTGTACGTGTGCTAATAAGAGCTGCCTTGCATTTCAGCTGGTGAGCACAGAAATTTTGATAATGCACCTCCAGGACACTTTTCCTATATCGGCGATCAAGATGTCTGCCAGTTTGTTTAAGCAGCCAGAGCTCAGGTGTATACCAAGGCATGAGATGAAGGTACCAGCTTAGTTACCATAGGGGCCTGATTGTCCAAGGCTTCAGAGATAGTGGAGTTGTAAGTAGAGAAAACAGCAGACGGACAAGAGAAAGCAGAGTAAGAAGACAGAGAAGATGCATTAATGGAGTCTGAGAATGACAGAGGATCAACATTGCGATAATTAATAGTAGTTTTGAGAAGAGGTTCAGGAAGAGGAAAGTCACATTTTAATTGTTATCAGTTTATGATCAGACATACCAGTGTGAGATCCAGAGACAGAGACGTTACTAATTCCTGAAGCGCAAACAAGATCAAGCGTGTGACCATGACAGTGAGTAGGAAAATCAACATGTTGTACAAGACGGAAATCGTCCAAAGTTAACGTAAGGTCACTGGCATTGGAGCAGATGGTGTCATACTGGATATTGAAATCACCAAGCAGCATAACGGGAGGATACAGCAAAGGCCAGAGTGAGCAGTTCATTCAGTTCAGAGAAGAAATCTGGCAGACTTAGGAGCACGATACAGTGGTGCGAGCGAGCACTTTAAAAGCCATCAAAGACTTAACATCATGAAATTCAGTCATGACAATTTTCATAGCATCACTATAGACAACAGCTATAGGCCACCACACCTACCACAGAGACGTGGCTTAAGCCCCGTTTCCACCAAAATTACCCGGAACAATTTGTACCAGGAACTTTTTTACAGGAACTTTTCTCCCCCCCAGACCTGCAGCTGTCTGCGTTTCGACCGCGATAAAGTTCCGAGAAGATTAGGCAAATTAGTCCGGTGATGTAGGACTGCACGCGACTGTTCCTCCAAGCCAGTGACGGACAAGGGCTGTCACTTTTTATTCGATATTCGAATATGCATTCGAAGATGACGTGAAATATCCGTAATCGAACTATAAATAAACTATCCGGTTTTTAAAGTGCCATGTAGCGCAATTTTATTTTTATTTTTTACTGTCGGTGCGTTTACATGGAGCACTGTAATCAGTTTAAAAGTCCAATCTGAAGGAAAATGCTCCATATAAACACCTCAATCGTAATAAAAATGCCCAAACTGAATGAAATTGTAATCGTTTTGAGATGGGTGGATAAATCTTATCATGAATCGATCAAACGAAACATTTCACCATGTAAATGACCTGACCGGATTACTTTTGAGTGTGCGTCCTTATGTGATAACAGCGCGCGCCCCACTGAAGAGCACACGTCGCGCTCATGCAGCAAGCATGTTGACAAGAGAGGAAAATACATTTTTCTGAGGGATAATCTTTTTATTTCATAAGAAGTTATGAAGATAATGTTGGCATAATGACACTGTCCCTAAGCCTATGTAAGCAAACAATCAACTTCTTCAACTGCGCCTGACATTAGAATTAATTTTTTCTGAGATGATTATTACACTTTACAACAAATGAATAGCTTTTATAAAACCGTAAAGTCCTGGTGGCCGTTGAGAGTTGCTATGGCATCCGTAAACACATTCCAGGCGCTGGAGATGACGGCGTTGTAGATAATTGAATATATTCGAATGCCTTGCTTGATATTTGATATCCGTTCGAATTAGATTTTTTTCAAAAATGACAGCCCTAGCGGACAGTAATCATTTTTGTGTGTACCGATTGAAAGATTTAGTGGATTTAGTTATTATAAGCTATTTATTTGTTTAAATAATCATCTCAGAAAAAATAATTCTTCTGTCAGGCGCGCAAGTAAAAAACTGCCTGGGGCAATATACGCTGTGTCATTACTCCAACATTATCTTCATTATCTTATAACTTACGAAATAAAAAGTTAACCCCTCAGAAAAATTAACTTTCCTCTCTTGTCAACATGAGCGCGGCGTGTAAGACTTTTAAAAATGCCGAGTTGGACCTAAATGCTGCGTGAGCTCAACCAATCAGCATGTTCAGCGCCCAAGTCCCGCCCTCGAAAGTTCCTGAACTTTGAAAAAGTACTACCCCGCGAGCAGGGCCGTTTGGAGGGGGAAATATTTACCCGGAACTTCATTTATACCCTGGTTCCTGCGGTCTAAACACACGAAGTACCACCCAAAGTTCCTAGTTCCTGGGTAAAGTTCCTGTGGTGGAAACGGGGCTTTAGACAAGGATTTATAACCAGATGCAGTTAAGGGGTTTAGATGAAAGTACTCAACACAGCTTTTGTTTTTGTTTATTATAATTGTTGATTTAGTTTTCATTTAATTTAATAATCTTAATTTCTGCTTTAAATAGTAAGCAAATAGTTTTTTTAGGTTAAAAAATCAATTTTTAACCCTTTTATTGTTTATAAATGTACAGCATTGCTGACACACACACATATATATATATTCACAATATTTGCTTTCATATGCTTTATACTACACATTGTTTGGAGGACTGCATTGGGCATAATGAGACGTAAAATGTATATTTTTTGTTTTTTATCCTATTGTTTGATCAACAGATTAATCAACAGATTAATCACTTATCAAAAAAAAATGCTAGGTGCAGCACTAACTAGTCAGTTTCAACATTTCTGTTTAAGCGTTAATGAACTTAGTCGTTGTGCACATCCCTACTTATGAACCAGTTATTGAGCATGAATGAGAACAGCAGCTGTCTATAACCACGAGAGCAGCCGTTTTCCATAGCCTGTAAAAGAACAGAGCAGTAATTTAGCTGGGAAATGGGCACAGAGTTATTCATAGAGCTCCTCTTCTTGAGCAGTCAGGACTGCTTACATAAAGTGTGTCCTCAACACAACTCAACCTTTATGGTCATCAGACATTTTTAAAAAATGTATCTCAATAGTCAGATATCAAAACTTGGCCCGGTCTGTGCTGAGTCCTGATGGAGAAATAGTAGTGTGTTACAAAAACATTTAAAAGTTATCAATGTCATATGTCATTATACATGGATAATTTAATAGTATATTATTTAATCAGTATATTTGTAAACAGCAACTGCATTACAGTATTGAGAATTTGGGGGTAGAATTAAATCATAATATCCCAAAACATATGGATTATTTTCCATTTGCAAACTAAAAAATAACTAACAAGATCATCATGATCACTGACAGGTAAAGTGAATAACACTGATGATCTCTTCATCACAGCAGCTGTTAGTGGGTGGGATATATTAGGCACCAAGTGGACATTTTGTCCTCAAAGTGTTAGAAGCAGGAAAAATGGCCAAGAGTAAGAATTTGAGTGAGTTTAACAAGGGCCAAATTGTGATGCTAGACATCTCCAAAACTGCAGCCGGCCACAGGGTCATGGGCAGCCAAGGCTCATTGATGCACGTGGGGAGCGAAGGCTGGCCCGTGTGGTCCGATCAAACAGACAAGCTAGCTAAAATTGCTAAAGTAGTTAATTATGGTTCTGATAGAAAGGTGTCAGAATACACAGTGCATCACAGTGTGTCGCTTACCTGGGGAACACATGGCCCCAGGATGCACTATGGGAAGAAGGCGAGCCGGCGGAGGCAGTGTGATGCTTTGGGCAATGTTCTGCTGGGAAACCTTGAGTCTTCCATCCATGTGGATGTTACTTTGACACGTACCACCTACCTAAGCATTGCTGCAGACCATGTTCAGCCTTTCATGGAAACGGTATTCTGGTGGCTGTGGCTCTTCCAGCAGGATAATGCTCCTGACACAAAGCACAAATGCTTCAGGAATGGTTTGAGGAGCACAACAACAAGTTTGAGGTGTTGACTTGGCCTCTGAATTCCCAAGATCTCAATCCAATTGATCATCTGTGGGATGAGCTGAACAAACAAGTCCGATCCATGGAGGTCCCACCTTGTGACTTACAGGACTTAAAGGATCTGCTGCTAACATATTGGTGCCAGATCCCACAGCACTCCTTCAGGAGTCTAGTGGAGTCCAAGCCTCGACAGGTCAGGGCCGTTTTGCCAGCAAAAGTGAGACCAACACAATATAAGGTCATAATGTTATGCCTGATCAATGTATGGCCTAGATTAAATTTTAGAATTATATTTTATACTTTAACGGTCTATAACACGCATCCCGGGGTTATTGTTTATTAGATTTCCATTGACATTTTAAGTGGCTCGTAAAACTGGGAAAAAATGCGCAGCTAATATGTGCATGAGCTCAGAACTGCATGACTGCTTTTAAACACAGATCTATTCATCAAGACATCCATGATGAGTGCTAAAAATATGAACTGATTAATGCTAAGGATGTGCAAAACTTCAGTTTCACTATAAACCAATCCGTGAACTACAAAGAAATTTGAGCACCATTCACTTGAATTATATGGAGAAAAAACTTAATTACTTTTCACCAAAGAAAGTCATCTTGGATGGCCTGGGAGGGGGAATAAATAATCAGGAATTTTTCAATTTTGGGTGAACTATTCCTATAAGAAGGACTTCAAAAAAAGAAGAGTTATACATGCACCAAAACAACCAATTCACTGGATGTCATTTTCCTGAAATCCAAGCACCTCGACTCAACAAATGCACAAGTCATAAAAACACTGACTCACGGCTTTACACACACACACACACACACACACACACACACACACACACACACACACACACACACACACACACACACACACACACACAGAGAGAGCTGTATTGAGCATATTTATGATCAGCAGGTGGAGAAATAAGAGCTCAGATGATGAGTAAATTTAGGACACGACAACAGAACACACACACACACACACACACACACACACACAGACACACAGACACACAGACACACAGACACACAGACACACAGACACACAGACACACAAAGACACACAGACACACAGACACACAGACACACACACAAACACAAACACACCAGAGGCCACCGATTTACTGTGACCTTATGGTACAATAATAAGCCAGCCTAAAAACAGAGGTGAAAAAAAAAGACATCTACAGGAAGAAAAAAAAAAACGAGAGTTGGATGGTTGGAGCGCTGATGGTTAGAACGTGGAGACCTGGACTGGCCTGGGGCTAAAATTCAGCCCTGGACAAATCCAGCCCAGGCGGCCCACAAGTTCCCACGTGAACGTTTTTGCTAGGTTTAGGGACTTAAATATAAATAAATAAATAAATAAATAAATAAATAAATAAATAAATAAATAAATAAATAAATAAAACTAAGACAGGGACTTTTGTCACATAGAAATGCACTTTAGAGTAAAGCACTGATGTTCAGCTAAGATGCAGTAAAGTAAATTTACTGCTAATAAATGCGTTCATCATTTACTCCATCTCATGTCGTTCCAAACCTGTATGACTTTCTCTCTTCTGTGATACACAAAAGAATGCTGGAAACCAAACCATTTTGGTTAGGCTATTCTATTTTGTGTTAGAAAAAATAGATTCAAATGATTTTCTTTCGTGTTCCAAGGAAAGAAAGTAATTCATGGTTGGACATTAGGGTGGGCAAATGATGACATTTTGGGTAGAAACAACCCTTTAAAAACAATAATACCTCATTTAAGTAAGACATCTGTCTTTCTTGAGGCTCTCGTTATCAATTTAATTCAGTTAAAATTCTTTAAAACTATTAAAAGGTTCATAAAACATATTTTAAGAGAAAAGGGCTTTGTCCTTAATTCATGGGATCCTGGCTTTAACGCTGTTTTGTTAAATTATCCTTTAATTGCCCAAATTAAATTTACAATGGTTCTAGCATATAATCCAGAGTTTAACAGTCGCAATCAAACCAAGAGCAGCTATTTATACTTTTGCATGGAGTGTACGCCATAGCTACATCATAGGCTGTGTGTTGTGCCCTGATGTGCACCTCTCCAAAAATGTAACAAGGCGTCGATCCTACCCCAAGTGCTGTGATTGGTCTGCCAGAACCCCATCCTCAGGGATACAGATGCTCCCTCTGCATGTGTAGCTGCACGTCAACATGAACAAGGACGCAGAAGTATAAATAAAAATTGACGCATAGCCCATGGTGTAGAGGCTATGGCGCAGGTCCGACGCAGATGTATAAATCAGGCTTACATCAAGTGCAAAGCACGCCGCCACTGGACTCTAGAGCAATGGACACGTGTTCTCTGGAGTGACCAATCACGCTTCTCTGTCTGGCAATCACATGGACGAGTCTGGGTTTGGCGGTTGCCAGGAGAACAGTACTAGCCTGACTGCATTGTGCCAAGTGTAAAGTTTGGTGGAGGGGGGTTATGGTGTGGGGTTGTTTTTCAGGGGTTGGGCTTAGCCCCTTAGTTCCAGTGAAATAAACTCAATGCTTCAGCACACCAAGACATTTTGAACAATTTCGTGCTCCAGACTTTGTGGGAACAGTTTGGGGATGTTCCAACAAAAGCGTCGGCCCATAAAGACATGGATGAGCGAGTTTGGTGAGGAGAACTTGACCGGCCTGCACAGAGTCCTGACCTCAACCCAAAAAGATCACCTTGGGGATGAATTAGAGCGGAGACTTTGAGCCAGGCCTTCTTATCCAACATGGTTGAGGAGATTCCCCCTTCTATGTAAAGCGCTTTGAGTGCCTAGAAAAGCGCTATATAAATGTAATGAATTATTATTATCAGTGCTGGACCTCACAAATGTGCTTCTAGAAGAATGGTCATTAATTCCCACAAACACTCCTAAACCTTGTGGAAAGCCTTCCCATAAGAGTTGAAGCTGTTATAGCTGCAAAGGGTGGGCCAACTCCATATTAAACCCTACAGATTAAGAATGGGATGTCATTAAAGTTCATGTGCATGTTAAGGCAGGCGTCCCAAAACCTTTGCCCATATAGTGCATCAAAGAACGGTGAGAATTACAGCATATTATTTTCCAAAAACATGTCAGAGATGAGTGTTCAGACAAGCACAACAGTAGCAGACAACAAGTGCCTCAAAGCTCTAGTCATCTCTAGCATGAACAGCATGAAAATGATTGACAGCTGCAGGTGGTTCAGCACAGGTGTGTGGGTGTGTGTGTGTGTCCATTACCTTTACAGCGAAGCTGCATTTGCCCCCGCGTACAGCCTCCTCGTCTGTCTGCCACTGGTGTGGCCGGCTGGACTCTGGCACGTAAACGTCTTTCTTTCGCCGGAAGCTCTGCCGTAGCTTATTCATCGCTTAACCTCCTCCTGCACAGAGCACAGAGAGACATTTCAGACAGATGCCAACAGACGACTGGAACTAGCAGGAAGAATTGCCGTACAGAGCCAGACTTCACATCTTATTCATTAATAACTAAACATTACAAAATTATTGGAAAAAACATGCAAAACAAAACAAAGAAATTCCTTTTACTTGCTACAAATATAATGGCTGTCATAGTACCAAACCTTGAGCAGTCAATACCAGCGCTAGTGAATGGGTTTGCCACTTGTACATTAGTGCCTAGTCTTTAAGTTTATGTGCATGTTTTCTTAATGGATAAAAAAATGTATCTGACTCCATTAATCTCAATTAAAGGGATCCTATAATGCCCATTTGCAAGATGCAAAAAAAGTCTGATGTCCCCTAGAGTGTGTGTGAAGGTTTAGCTCAAAATCAAAAACCCCAGAGGTCAAATGAGCTGCTAGCACAAGCTTGTGAAGCCCCGCCCTCTTCTATACAGGGGGCGGAGCTTCACAAGCTTGTGCTAGCAGCTCAGAAACTGTTCAGCCTTTTCTGTTCAAACCAGTCGGACAATGAATGAGAGACTCAAGAAGAAGTGACAACATGTAGAATGAGACAGGACGTTTCGGAAGGGTTAGTTGACGAATTTATGAGGTTACTATCTTCAAGTCATTGATTAGCATATTCTGTCATGATAATCTATGATAAGTCGCTCATATGGGAACTGTTGTATGATGATCCAGAGAAAATATGCTGCATTAAGAGAGAACATGTATAGTTTAGTTGAATTACGGTTATAACTTATGTTGTCATCTTGCTTTATTGCTGCTTTATTGTATTTGTGTTGCAATAAATGTGAAAGACGGATATGACAGCTTGAGCTCGACTACAACAACTCTTCCTCTTCTCAACATGGACTTTGTTGCATGTTCCTGGGGGCGGGGCTTATGTAACTTTTAGGGTTAGTGATGTCACCAACCCATGAAGAATCTTGTTGTAGTTCTTAAAGAGTGTTGTAACTAAAGTGTGTTTATGCTAAAACAGCAGCATTACTCATTAACTGAAGTTAAAAAAGTGAAATCCCAATCAACCACACTTTTAAGTTTTTAATGCTCACTTAGGAAACGCTTGGAGTTTCCAATCCCTGTTTTTTTGCTTAAATTTTTAATGTGATATCACAAAATGTGCATTAAAATGCAACAACACAATATCTCTCTCTCTCTCTCATACAAAAATTAAACGATCCGGGCAGTGTCATCCCTAAATGCACACACACACACAGACAGACGCAGTGCTGAGTCACATCAGAGCTGCTGTGGATCAGTCACCTGCAAAGCCAGACAGCAGACAGACTCACACACACGATTCAAAGCCTCTGAACCTTCCTCAAAGAGCAACAGAGAAACAGGGTGAAGCTTCATTTCCCTTTACAGTCCACAGAAGATCAGATTTCAACAGAATAATGTGACACTCATTTGAATGAGCAAGGAGAGACGCGTAAACACACACACACACACACACACACACACACACACACAGTAAGAAACAGCTTGTCTTGCAAGGAGGAAAATACAATAGCACATTAGCATAAGAAACCAGTGCCAAGCCCGGCTTGAGCAATAGAAACAAACACCACACACACAGGTTCGTAACTGAAAGCATTATTCTTGGTGTGTGTGTGTGTGTGTGTGTGTGTGTGTGTGTGTGTGTGTGTGTGTGTGACATATCAGGACACAAATGTGTATAATGGCATGGGTATGACAGGTATTACAGAAGAGGGGGACTTATGAGGACATTACCCATGTCCTCGAAAACGAAGACGAATGTTTAATCTGTCAACTAGCTCTGGTTCACCTTCGTTGCTCTGGTTGGTTGTAGCGCTATCCTATCGCGTGCAGAGGGAGTTTAAAAGACAACCGTTTATCCCGCCCCTCAGATTGAGCTGTCAATGGTGAGTTTCCAGACCAAACATCTTGATGTGGGTCTGGCTTGTCAGGCTAAATGAAATACTCTATGACTCTGAAATGTATGCTTTAATACTCCCAGCTGCTCATTCAAAAATGAGTGAAATAAAATATGCACTCTTACACATTACAATGTAAACACCATGAATAATTTGACAGAAAATAATAATCAATCATTTGGAATAAATGTGCAATATTAATTTATTTCAACCTTCTTTGAAACCGTGAGCCAGTAAAGTCACAGTAAAAAGTGTTTTTTCCCCAAATAAATATCTAGATTTTCACAAAAACATGAAGCAGCACAACTGTTACAATAATAATAATCCGAAATGTTTCTTGAGAATATCAGAATGATTTCTAAAGGATCCTGTGACACTGAAGACTGCTGAAAATGCACCTTTGATCACAGATATAAATTACATTTTACTATATATTCACATAGAAAACAGCTCTTTTACATTATAACAATATTTCACAATATTACTCTTTTACTGTATTTATTATCAAATAAATGCAGCCTTGGTGAACAGAAGACTAGCCCTTAACTTTTGAACTCTAGTGTGTAAGCCACTTTTGATTGCAAAAAAAAAATAAAAAATGTTTTTAACAAGATGTATCTTATTGGAGAGTCACTGGATAAAGAAAATCCTTCTGTCGTCTGACAAATATTCTTTCCCACTGTGAAAATACAGAGTAGCAGAAGAAAACGGAGAGGAAAAATGTTAATAAGCAGAAGAGATTAGTGTGTGTGTGTGTGTGTGTCATCAAACGCCCAGGCCGGTGCCAATGAGTTCATCTACTGTCAGAGGACAGAAGCTGAGAAAAACAGAAGAAAGCAGCGCAGAGGAAAAGAGGGAGAGAGGGAGAGAGAGAGAGAGAGAGAGAGAGAGAGAGAGAGAGAGAGAGAGAGAGAGAGAGAGAGAGAGAGAGAGAGAGAGAGAGAGAGAGAGAGAGAGAGAGAGAGAGGACTTCAGCAGCTTTTCTCTGCTCGTCTGTATGTGGGTCAGATGGTTTGTGCATTCACTGCAGGCCGCAGGCAAAGCTCTGTCACTGTAGAAGAAAGGATGCGGCGGAGGAGACATGATGAAAAACACCACTCTACAGATTTCTGCTACTACTCATCACCTAAAGTCCCTTCTGCACCGACATCCCTCTCCCTCGTGATCTCAGGCCCTTCTCTTCCAGTCGTAAGCTGCATTCACACTGACAGATTTTATCTCTGGAGGTCACAAGGACGCTGTACTGTTGGTCATGGTCAACTCCTGTAGCTATTGGTGGGATGTGTAATGAAAACTCGATCTCACACCAGCTGAACAATCTAACTAGAGTCAATCTAACTAGAGTCAATCTAACTAGAGTCAATCTAACTAGATCAGTAATCAGTTCACGTGTTGCTAAAAAAGCAGCAGCAGTAATGCATCAATGAGTCATAAATGGAGGTTTGGAATGAAATGGATGAAATCAAAATGAAATCATGAAATAAATTGAACGCCTTCAGAATGTGGACCATTTTTGATATGGTTTTCCATAATAAGCGATGATGTGCAGTCAGCACAATGGTAGTGGCTTTACATTATTCCTGTATATAGGCAGCGACTCCTTTGTGGGAGTTTTGCTTTTGAATAAATTGGTGATCACGTGTCTTCTGTCTATGAGAGCGGCGGTACTGACCACACATTTTAAAATCTGTTGCGCACCAAATCCTCTGCCATTGTCCTGTCAGTCATTGCTCCTTCCTCTCATCATGTGAGAAGTGAAATCTGACTCCTGCGGCTCGTGCTGTATGGAGCAGAGCAAACCCTTTTAATTATAACTCCAGCATCTGTTGTCCAAATTAACTAAATGGTATTTATTTCCATAAAAAAGCAAAACAACAGTGCAGCAGTGGGCAAGAAATGTAATCAGTGTACAGCTGAAGATGTGTAACACCGGTAACGCCGACTGCCGCAGCAAGCAGTCCACAAGACTGCACACACACACACACACACACACACACACACACACACACACACACACACACACACACACACACACACAGAGAGAATGCCATTTGGACCAGGGCCAATAAAGGGCTGACCAATGGCTCGAGGCCAGCATGAAAACACACTCAGAACACACTTGAGACAGAACTGTCAATGGGATGTGCTGTATCATCACAAGAGTTTACAATTTGCACAACAGTTCACTATATAGGGGATAGAGAACGATCAGACAGTGCACTATATAGGGGATAGAGAACGATCAGACAGTTCACTATATAGGGGATAGAGAACGATCAGACAGTGCACTATATAGGGGATAGAGAACGATCAGACAGTTCACTATATAGGGGATAGAGAACGATCAGACAGTGCACTATATAGGGGATAGAGAACGATCAGACAGTGCACTATATAGGGGATAGAGAACGATCAGACAGTTCACTATATAGGGGATAGAGAACGATCAGACAGTGCACTATATAGGGGATAGAGAACGATCAGACAGTTCACTATATAGGGGATAGAGAACGATCAGACAGTGCACTATATAGGGGATAGAGAACGATCAGACAGTGCACTATATAGGGGATGGGGAACGATCAGACAGTGCACTATATAGGGGATAGGGGACGATCAGACAGTGCACTATATAGGGGATAGAGAACGATCAGACAGTGCACTATATAGGGGATAGAGAACGATCAGACAGTTCACTATATAGGGGATAGAGAACGATCAGACAGTGCACTATATAGGGGATAGAGAACGATCAGACAGTGCACTATATAGGGGATAGAGAACGATCAGACAGTGCACTATATAGGGGATGGGGAACGATCAGACAGTGCACTATATAGGGGATAGGGGACGATCAGACAGTGCACTATATAGGGGATGGGGAACGATCAGACAGTGCACTATATAGGGGATAGAGAACGATCAGACAGTTCACTATATAGGGGATAGAGAACGATCAGACAATGCACTATATAGGGGATAGGGAACGATCAGACAGTGCACTATATAGGGGATGGGGAACGATCAGACAGTGCACTATATAGGGGATAGGGAACGATCAGACAGTGCACTATATAGGGGATGGGGAACGATCAGACAGTGCACTATATAGGGGATGGGGAACGATCAGACAGTGCACTATATAGGGGATAGGGAACGATCAGACAGTGCACTATATAGGGGATAGAGAACGATCAAACAGTGCACTATATAGGGGATAGGGAACGATCAGACAGTGCACTATATAGGGGTTAGGGAACGATCAGACAGTGCACTATATAGGGGATAGGGAACGATCAGACAGTGCACTATATAGGGGATGGGGAACGATCAGACAGTGCACTATATAGGGGATGGGGAACGATCAGACAGTGCACTATATAGGGGAACGATCAGACAGTGCACTATATAGGGGATAGGGAACGATCAGACAGTGCACTATATAGGGGATAGGGGACGATCAGACAGTGCACTATATAGGGGATAGAGAACGATCAGACAGTGCACTATATAGGGGATAGGGAACTAATCAGACAGTGCACTATATAGGGGAAAGGGAACGATCAGACAGTGCACTTTATAGGGGATAGAGAACGATCAGACAGTGCACTATATAGGGGATAGAGAACGATCAGACAGTGCACTATATAGGGGATAGGGAACTAATCAGACAGTGCACTATATAGGGGATAGGGAACGATCAGACAGTGCACTATATAGGGGAAAGGGAACGATCAGACAGTGCACTATATAGGGGATAGAGAACGATCAGACAGTGCACTATATAGGGGATAGGGAACTAATCAGACAGTGCACTATATAGGGGAAAGGGAACGATCAGACAGTGCACTATATAGGGGATAGAGAACGATCAGACAGTGCACTATATAGGGGATAGGGAACTAATCAGACAGTGCACTATATAGGGGAAAGGGAACGATCAGACAGTGCACTATATAGGGGATAGAGAACGATCAGACAGTGCACTATATAGGGGATAGGGAACTAATCAGACAGTGCACTATATAGGGGATAGGGAACGATCAGACAGTGCACTATATAGGGGATAGGGAACGATCAGACAGTGCACTATATAGGGGATAGGGAACGATCAGACAGTGCACTATATAGGGGATAGGGAACGATCAGACAGTGCACTATATAGGGGATGGGGAACGATCAGACAGTCCACTATATAGGGGATAGGGAACGATCAGACAGTGCACTATGTAGGGGATGGGGAACGATCAGACAGTGCACTATATAGGGGATGGGGAACGATCAGACAGTGCACTATATAGGGGATAGAGAACGATCAAACAGTGCACTATATAGGGGATAGGGAACGATCAGACAGTGCACTATATAGGGGATGGGGAACGATCAGACAGTGCACTATATAGGGGATAGGGAACGATCAGACAGTGCACTATATAGGGGATGGGGAACGATCAGACAGTGCACTATATAGGGGATAGGGAACGATCAGACAGTGCACTATATAGGGGTTAGGGAACGATCAGACAGTGCACTATATAGGGGATAGGGAACGATCAGACAGTGCACTATATAGGGGATGGGGAACGATCAGACAGTGCACTATATAGGGGATGGGGAACGATCAGACAGTGCACTATATAGGGGATAGGGAACGATCAGACAGTGCACTATATAGGGGATAGAGAACGATCAAACAGTGCACTATATAGGGGATAGGGAACGATCAGACGGTGCACTATATAGGGGATGGGGAACTATCAGACAGTGCACTATATAGGGGATGGGGAACGATCAGACAGTGCACTATATAGGGGATGGGGAACGATCAGACAGTGCACTATATAGGGGATAGGGAACGATCAGACAGTGCACTATATAGGGGATAGAGAACGATCAAACAGTGCACTATATAGGGGATGGGGAACGATCAGACAGTGCACTATATAGGGGATGGGGAACAATCAGACAGTGCACTATATAGGGGATAGGGAACGATCAGACAGTGCACTACATAGGGGATAGGGAACGATCAGACAGTGCACTATATAGGGGTTAGGGAACAATCAGACAGTGCACTATATAGGGGATAGGGAACGATCAGACAGTGCACTATATAGGGGATAAGGAACAATCGGACAGTGCACTATATAGGGGATAGGGAACGATCAGACAGTGCACTATATAGGGGATAGGGAACTAATCAGACAGTGCACTATATAGGGGATAGGGAACGATCAGAGTGCACTATATAGGGGATAGGGAACTAATCAGACAGTGCACTATATAGGGGATAGGGAACGATCAGACAGTGCACTATATAGGGGATAGGGAACGATCAGACAGTGCACTATATAGGGGATGGGGAACGATCAGACAGTGCACTATATAGGGGATAGGGAACGATCAGACAGTGCACTATATAGGGGATAGAGAACGATCAAACAGTGCACTATATAGGGGATAGGGAACGATCAGACAGTGCACTATATAGGGGATAGGGAACGATCAGACGGTGCTGTATATAGGGGATAGGGAACGATCAGACAGTGCACTATATAGGGGATGGGGAACGATCAGACAGTGCACTATATAGGGGATAGGGAACGATCAGACAGTGCACTATATAGGGGTTAGGGAACGATCAGACAGTGCACTATATAGGGGATAGGGAACGATCAGACAGTGCACTATATAGGGGATAAGGAATGATCAAACAGTGCACTATATAGGGGATAGGGAACTATCAGAAAGTGCACTATATAGGGGATAAGGAATGATCAAACAGTGCACTATATAGGGGATAGGGAACTATCAGAAAGTGCACTATATAGGTGATAGGGAACGATCAGACAGTGCACTATATATAGGGGATAAGGAACGGTCAGACAGTGCACTATATAGGGGATAGGGAACGATCAGACAGTGCACTATATAGGGGATAAGGAATGATCAGACAGTGCACTATATAGGGGATAGGGAACGATCAGACAGTGCACTATATAGGGAATGGGGAACGATCAGACAGTGCACTATATAGGGGATAGGGAACGATCAGACAGTGCACTATATAGGGGATAGGGAACTAATCAGACAGTGCACTATATAGGGGATAGGGAACTAATCAGACAGTGTACTATATAGGGGATAGGCACCGATCAGATAGTGCACTATATAGGGGATAGGGAACGATCAGACAGTGCACTATATAGGGGAACGATCAGATAGTGCACTATATAGGGGATAGGGAACGATCAGACAGTGCACTATATAGGGGATAGGGAACTAATCAGACAGTGCACTATATAGGGGATAGGGAACGATCAGACAGTGCACTATATAGGAGTTAGGGAACAATCAGACAGTGCACTATATAGGGGATAGGGAACGATCAGACAGTGCACTATATAGGGGATAGGGAACGATCAGATAGTGCACTATATAGGGGATAGGGAACTAATCAGACAGTGCACTAAATAGGGGATAGGGAACTAATCAGACAGTGCACTATATAGGGGATAGGGAACTAATCAGACAGTGCACTATATAGGGGATAGGGAACTAATCAGACAGTGCACTATATAGGGGATAGGGAACGATCAGACAGTGCACTATATAGGGGATAGGGAACTAATCAGACAGTGCACTATATAGGGGATAGGGAACTAATCAGACAGTGCACTATATAGGGGATAGGGAACGATCAGACAGTGCACTATATAGGGGATAGGGAACTAATCAGACAGTGCACTATATAGGGGATAGGGAACGATCAGATAGTGCACTATATAGGGGATAGGGAACTAATCAGACAGTGCACTATATAGGGGATAGGGAACGATCAGACAGTGCACTATATAGGGGTTAGGGAACAATCAGACAGTGCACTATATAGGGGATAGGGAACGATCAGACAGTGCACTATATAGGGGATAGGGAATGATCAGATAGTGCACTATATAGGGGATAGGGAACTAATCAGACAGTGCACTATATAGGGGATAGGGAACAATTAAACTGAAGAAAGGGGCAACTATAAAGTAAGCTGCATTTTATCAATCTCCATTTGAGATGTTTTGCCTAAAGTGTCATCTAGTCGGTCTGTGTTGTGTCAGGACGGTCAGGACTCACGAGCTGAACAGCTGAACTGCTGTGAGCGGCTGAAATAAGCCAATCAGAGCAGAGCTCAACATTAATATTCATGACTGTTCCAAATAACGCAAAAACAGAGCATTACATCCTAGGGACAATTTATAGGGTTGTAAATGGACCTGTAAAACTGTATGTGGAAAATTTTTGCCCTTATATAAAACACATACCCTCTATTTAGATATCAGAGAACAATTTAACATATTGTTTCAACTCATTCTAGGGCACATTTAAAGTAATAACAGCCTAAAAATTACCTGCTGCCATCTGTGCCATTGATGTTAATCACAAACTGATACAAAAAAGATACAAAAAAAAAAAAAAAAAAAAAAAAAAAGAAGAAAGAGAAAATCATTCACTGCTCTTTACTCAAGTCACACGATTAATCAAGATTAACCAGACCACTTAGTAGATTTTTCAGTCATGAAAAATCCCATTTTTTTCCAAACTGCGTAGGAACCCTGTAAACTGCACTGATTAATCTTTCACTGAACTTAATATTAGTTAGGCTAGCAGCTTATCCTGTGAAAACTGGAAATGAGAATAGTGACATTTCACTAGTATCTTAAATATTGGGGTCATAATAAGCTAATTTATTAGAATACATGGGCACAAAAGGTTACATGGGTCAAAAACTATGAAAACAATAACTCTAAATATCATCATTGGATGATGACTAATGCTCTTTCAAATTACTAGTGACTGTCAGTGTGAACAGGTTTACACTATTTACTCGCTTCCTGTCTGCGTCTTTCCGTCTCTCTGAGGAGTGTGTGGGAGAGTGAGAATGGTGTCAAGGGGCTGAAATAAAAGCCAACGAAAGAGAGAATGCGAGTGTGTATGAAAAGCAGCAGAGATACGATGGGAAACAGAAACACACAGTAAATTGAGTCATGTGAGCAGGCTTAGCTGCACAGTACAGCCACTAGCCACTTTCACACATTACATGTTTAATGGCCGTTAAATTGACGGATTCATTAAAAAAGTTATTCTTTATCTGTTATTCACAAGCAACAGTGTTTTCATAAGCTTATAACATTCACACACCGCCATAAATATGTTGTTAAAAAGCTTTTTCACTAGAAATCCCGCCAGATTTCTTTGATCATTGAATGTGACAATAGCTGTCGTTCTGCAGTACTGGTACCTGCTGATTAGGGCTGGGTAAAAAAAAATAAAAAAATAAAAAAGTTCTCTCAATGTTTATTTATTAAAATTTTACACGTATCTATTCTTAAATCCCAAGAATAGATTAGTCATCCTGTTTCCAGTTGATGAATGAATGGAACATTGTAGTGTGCCTTCCATCCAATAAATCATAATAATCTTTGTGCTTTGGTACTACTGATATGAAAGTCTCAGATTTCAGATTCTGTCTATTTTATTACGGATTTCAAACTATTTACTATATTACTAACTATTTTGGTGCTCCTCTAATGTGGTGTGACAGATTGCTGTAGCGCTCTTAGTTCAAGAGAAGTGGCAACGTGAAGCACGCTTTAAACGATCATCTCTTCTGCTTTAATACCAGTTACAGCCGGCAGCAGGTTTATGCTAGGGATGGGCGTATCGACATGAAGGATCGATATATCGATACTGGCGTGAGCATCGAAAGTATCGATACTCAAATAAAAATATCGATACTAAGGTGTTTTTTTTACCTGTAATTTTGTTTATTTGTCAATATAATTCAATATAATGCTTTGTTGCATTATATTGAAACTTTTTTGATGTTGTTATTGTCATATTGTCGTGTTTCTGGATATTTTCCCATGATTAAACATGAGTACTATATTCCATATATTGTTTATATGGCGATAAAACAAAGCTTTGTTTTTTTTTTTTTAAGTGGGTATTGGGGGTGCGCGAAACCGTTCGGGACATAGAAGGGGGTACGCAGGTAAAAAAGTTTGGGAACCGCTGACTTAGGACATAACCGACTAAGTTTACGATGATACTCGATACACTTGTGCGTGTGAGTGAGTAAGTGAGCAAGCGTGAATATGAGGGAGCGAGAGTGTGTGTGTGTGTGTGTGTGTGTGTGTGTGTGTGTGTGTGTGTGTGTGTGTGTGTGAATGAGTGTGTGTGTGAATGAGTGTGTGTGTGTGTGTATGTGAGTGACCGTGTGAGTGAGTGAGTGAGCAAGTGAGTGAGTGACTGACTGACTGTGTGAGTGTGTGAGTGACTGTGTGAGTGTGTGAGTGACTGACTGACTGACTGACTGTGTGTGTGTGTGTGTGTGTGTGTGTGTGTGTGTGTGTGTGTGTGTGTGTGTGTGTGTGTGTGTGTGTGTGTGTGTGTGTCATCATATCATAGCTATCAAAATCCAGTGTTCGGCACTTTGCGGACGTGAGTTTTTGTTGTAGATGTCTGTCTTAAAAGAAAAAAGAAAAAAGAAAAAAAAAAAAAAAAAAAAAAATGTGTTGTGTATTGTGCTAATTAATTGAGATTTCTTACAGCTCTTACAGGTTTTTGGCCTTGTCTGTTCCGTTGCTTCTATTACTCTCCCCTTTTTTGTAAGTCGCTTTGGATAAAAGCGTCTGCTAAATGATTAAATGTAAATGTAAATGTGTGAGTGACTGACTGAGTGTGTGAGTGACTGACTGAGTGTGTGTGTGTGTGACTGGAGTGTGTGTGTGTGTGTGTGTGTGTGACTGACTGAGTGCGTGTGTGACTGACTGACTGACTGACTGAGTGTGTGAGTGACTGACTGAGTGTGTGAGTGTGTGACTGACTGACTGAGCGAACGAGCGAGCGAGTGTGTGAGCTAGCATGTCAGTGTGAGTGAGCTAATGAGCGTGTGTGAGTGAGCTAATTAGCGTGTGAGAGAAGAGTGTGAGTGAGTGCGTGTGTGTGCACGGGTGTGTGTGTGTGTGTGTGTGTGTGAGTATGTGACTGACTGACTGAGTGAGCGAGCGAGCGTGTGCGAGTGTGTGAGCTAGCATGTCAGTGTGAGTGAGCTAATGAGCCTGTGTGAGTGAGCTAATGAGCATGAGAGAAGAGTGTGAGTGAGTGTGTGTGCACGGGTGCGTGTGTACGAGTGTGTGTGAGTGAGTGAGTGAGTTTGTGAGCGTGTGAGTGAGTGAGTGAGCGTGTGTGAGAGTTAGTAAGTGAGCAAGTGTATGAGTGTGAGTGTGTGTGTGAGAGTGTTAGTGAGTGAGTAAACGAGCGAGCGTGTGCGTAAGCGAGTGTGTGTGAGTGCGTAAGTGAGTGAGCTAATGAGCGTGTGTGAGTGAGTGAGCTAATGAGTGTGTGTGAGTGAGTGCGAGAGCGAGTGTGTGTGAGTAAGTGAGTGTGTGAGAGGAGAGTGTGAGTGAGTGTGTGTGCACGGTATGTGTGTACGAGTGTGTAAGTGAGCGAGCGAACGAGTGTGTATGTGAGCGAGCGTGAGTGAGTGAGTAAGTGAGTGTGCGAGTGAGTTTGTGAGCGTGTGAGAGGAGCGCGCAAGTGTGTGAGCAAGCGAGCGTGTGTGTGTGAGTGAGCAAGCGAGCGAGCGAGCAAGAGTTAGTGAGTGAGCGTGTGTGAGTGTGAGTGAGCGAGCGTGTAAGCAAGTGTGTGTGAGTGAGTGAGTGAGTGAGTGAGTGAGTGAGTGAGTGAGTGAGTGAGTGAGTGAGTGAGTGAGTGTGTGTGAGTATGAGTGAGTGAGTGAGCGAGTAAGCAAGCGAGTGTGTGTGAGTGAGCGAGCGTGTGACAATGTGTGTGAGTGAGTGAGGTTGTGAGTGAGTGAGGCTGTGAGTGAGTGAGTGAGTGAACAAATGAGTGAATAAACTTAATGAGTGTGATTGAATGAAGGCTTTGATTCAGAGAGGCCTCTCGTAGCATGATGTCTCTCACTGAGCGTTAATGAGGCCATTAGTGCACTAGAAGAGCATTAAGTTGAGCGCTGGCCAGACACAAGCCACTCACTGCCTCAGTCACGCGGCTCAGAGACGAGACATGAAAGCAGGAGGAGCGAGAGGAGACAAGCTAAAAAGCGGAATGAGCCGTTGAGGAGCGCTGCGCTGAGAGAAAAGCTATTTAAATCATCTGTCAAGGAACGGAAAACACTTATTAATTCCTACAAATAGAACCTGGAGAGGAAGACAAAAGACCTTTCAGACAGACAGCAAAGAAACACTCATTCAATGCAACAAACACGTGGCTCTGCTCCATGTCAGACTTCTCATGAATGAAAAGTAAAATATGCTGGTATATTAAAGATGGTAAAAAAAAAAAGCTATTTCAGGCGTCACTTGCAGCTTATGTAATGATTGGAAAAATCATTACATAAAGCCTGAAATACTGAGAAATCAAAATCATTCATTATAAGTAAGGTTGAGTAAAACTGTATCTCTATACCAAAACATTACTTTGTTTGGTAACACTTTACTTTACAGTGTCCTTGTTACATATGTTACATCTACTTACCATAGTTATAACACTAAACTATGCATAAATACATGAAACTAACCCTCAACCCTACCATAACCCTATAGTAAGTCCATGTAAGTACATGTAGCTAATTAATATAACTCAATACTTAAAGGGTTAGTTCACCCAAAAATGAAATTGATGTCATTAACTCCTCCCCCTAATGTCGTTTCACACCCGTAAGACCACCGTTCATCTTCACACACAGTTTAAGATATTTTATATTTAGTCCGAGAGCGTATCTAAGTGTATGCACACTATACTGTCCATGTCCAGAAAGGGAATAAAAACATCATCAAAGTAGTCCATATGAGACATCAGTGGGTTAATTAGAATCTCTTGAAGCATCGAAAATACATTTTGGTCCAAAAATTACAAAAAATATGACTTTATTCAGCATTGTATTCTCTTCCACGTTTGTTTTTAATCCTCAATTAAAGATTCAAACGTTCATGAATCAGTGAATCGATCAATGATTCGGATCGCGTGTCAAACTGCTGAAATCACGTGACATTGGCGATCCGAATCATGAATCAATTCACTGATTCATGACCGATTGAATCTTTAATTGAGGATTAAAAACAAACGTGGAAGAGAAGACGATGCTGAATAAAGTCGTATTTTTTGTCATTTTTGGACCAAAATGTATTTTCTAATTAACCCACTGATGTCTCATATGGACTACTTTGATGATGTTTTTATTCCCTTTCAGGACATGAACAGTATAGTGTGCATACTAGGGCTGAACGATATTCTGTTTTAACATCGACATCGCGATGTGCGCGTGTGCGATAGTCACATCGCCGGAACATGCGATGTGAAGGGTCGTAGCCCACGGTGTATTAAGAGAACGGTAGCACACAGTAAACACACAGAGTTTGTTGCTGGAATGATGCACGTTTCGCGTGCCTGCACAGTGATTGGTTCGCTGTGCCGCTCATGGCCAAACGTTCACTGCTAAAATGAGGAACCGAAGAGGGGAAAAAAAGGTTCGGACCAGAAATCATCTTTTTGGGACCATTTTGGCTACATAAAGGAGGATGTTGAACAAAAAAAGGTACTTTGCATGAAGTGTCTTGTGGCCACAAAACAAGAAAACACCACCAATTTGTCTGATCACTTAAAACGGCACCACAAAGATATTTACGACGAATACAAAGCAGGGCTCGACATTAACGCTTGTCCGGGACAAGTGGGTGTTTTGAAGGGACAAGTGAAAGAGAATTTTACTTGACTGAGGGACAAGACCCTGTTTAAAACAAAAAATAACTAGCGAATCACCAAAATGCAAGAATGTTTGTGCATTAATTTAGTGTAAGTGGCGATCGATTGTGGATAATATATAATGAACAGACGAAAATAAGGTCACGCTGTTCACGCTCGTGCAGCCTCTCGAGGAGAAATTACAACACTAGAGCGTTTTCCTGAATACCATCACGACTGTAAATGACGCTGATTTTATATGACACTTCCATAAACAACTAATTAACATTCACTTAGTCACTTATATTTTAGATGCAATATTTAGTGTTGTTGTTCTATTTCAGCAGTGATAATCGTTCACAGCAGAACGGTAACGCGTCTCATTTATAACAACAAGTGTGCACGATTCAGAGTTTGATGAATCGTTTAAATGAACGACTCAGTGACTCACTCATTAAGACGGTCACCTGCTGCCACCTACTGGAGGTTTAGTTTAATATAAACCTTTATATTAAATAAAATAAAATACTTAATATAAAGTAGGGCTGCACGATTAATCGAAATCGAACCGCAATCGCGATTTGGCCTGTGTGCGATTATGAAAGCTCAAAGGCTGCGATTTTAATTAAATAAATAAATGCCCAGTGTGTTAGCGAAGAGCGGTTCTGTGATAAACGCTGCTCCGTCTGAAAGTTGCTTATAACGTGCGTTTAAAAAAGCAACACGAGTCAAACATCTTCACAAACTAGTGAAGCGTTCATAAACCTGTTCAACAAAAGACAACGTTTAATAACATGTTTTACCTCAGTTCATATCGTCAGTCGAGTGTGTGTGAGCTGATGTGGCTTCTCATCAGAGTGAGGCAGACGAGGCGTTCTTTTATAGTATTCTATGTCAATCAGCACTGCATTATAATATACTTTATTATTATGAAAATACCCTTGACGGCTTGAAGAACTCAAATACACCATATTTTGCTGCAGTCGTGTTTATTGTCGTCATGTTTAATCAAAGCGTCTCTATCTTCTGTTTACACAGCGTTAGCTTCACATCATGGATTTCCTGAAAACTAACGTCAATTACTTCTCTGACGCAAATGTGGCGTTTTCCTCTCGAGGGCGCCCTCTGGCTTTCAGTATGAATTAAAAACGTTTGGCTAATCAATAATAAAAAAATTATATATATATATATATATATATATATATATATATATATATATATATATATATATATATATATATATATATATATATATATATATATATATATATATATTACAATAACTCCTTAGGCTTAGACCTTTCTAATGTTTTTTAGTCATAGGCTGTCTGCATATTAATAGGTAACCCAGCAGTTTTTTTTTTTTTTTGTAAAATAAGTTTTCTTTAAAATATGACAAAATAATAATAATAATTAGTATTAGTATTATATTGTTATATTTATTCTGACAGACTCTTTTTTTATTTGTAATTATGAAAATGTTATTGTAATGGTAATATTTCTTATTTTTACAAATATTTTTAGCAGTAATAATAATCATAATTATTATTATTAGTCACATTAATATAAAAACATAAAATGTTATATACACACGCTTTTCATTTGTAAAAAATAATAATAACAATAATCGCATTTTAAATCGCAATCGCAATTTTACCCAGAATAATCGCAATTATATATTTTCCCCAAATCGTGCAGCCCTAATATAAAGTTACGTTTAGGGTTTGTGACTTGTAATTATGCATCATTTACTGTTATTACTATAATAAGCAGCCAACATGTAGGAATTTGCAACTACGTCACCTTAAAATAAAGCGTTACAGTTGTTCTTCCATGCTTTCATTTTAACAGTGAACTTCTGCTGTGCAGCACTTTGGACAAGGGCGCTTTAAATTAAACTGTTAAACTAAAACGTAAATTATCTTTATTTTTATTTTATCTTTTTATGATAACTAGACGCCAGTTACAGAAAAGATGCAATGTAATGAGGTTGTGATGCTTATTGCTGCATAACGCCTACTGTAGTGAGTCAATGCTATTACGTAACAGGAAGCAGTCGAACAGGAAGTGCAAAGGGGGCTGGAAAGAAAGGGAACCCTCTTTTGGATGTTGTGTAAGTGCTGGTCCAGCCTTGACAAACAGCCAGTTTTAGAAACTCTGATTTCAGCCAAGTAAAGCAAACCTATTGCAACACACCGTGACCGAGCGCATCACAGAGGAGCGGCCAACAGAGAGGACAGAAGGGGTGTCACAGTGTGATAACCTTCACTATAAATATCACAGCCATTTACAAAACACAAATAACAGAAGGAAATTCAATTTGGTGTACAGAGCCCAAACGTCCTGATTCAAATGATACTACTGGTAATATCTGATCAGATTTTCCATCATTTACTTCTTATCACTTTCAGATCACACAGGATGTCAGGACATATTTGTAGTCAAGGCTGATAATTGCAATAAATGTAAAAAATAAAAATTTCCATCCAAGTATAAATTAATGAAACAACTGAACAAAGAACACACTAGAGGACTTCTTGAGTCCACAGATCTGTACCCAACCCTAAAAAAATGGGTCTTTTGGGGTAAAAGCTAATTTATTTTAAATTGCCGGAGACCCAAGGCCAATAATATCAGACCCGATCCGTGTCCGTCGTCAAAGTTTTTGACTCCAACCCACTCAGAAAGGCTGCTCGATTATGGCAAAAATCATGATTATTTTGGTCAATATTGAAATCATGATTATTTTGGTCAATATTGAAATCATGAATTATTTTTAACACAATTAGGGTGGGTGATATGATCATAGTCTTATTTTATGAAATTAGATATTATTTCACAATTATCATCAGCAAAAACAAATACTTGGTTAAATAAATGTAAGTAAAATATCCTCAAAACAGTTACAGAAGACAAGTTAACAGTCAGTAATAAATACAATCGAACAACAAATATAAAATTAAATCAACAGTGCTTTAGGTTTTTCATGCAGATGTAGTAATAGTGCTATTCAGATGAGTGATAGTCTGCAACAGAAACTGAATAAATCTAATAAACTGAAATCAGCTTTTCCTTGAGCTTTCGATATATAAAGGATCATAGTAATATAAAAATATCCTGTACGTTCCAGAGCTGAAAACTTCCTTGTTAGTTAAAGAAAAGCTTTTATTGGCAGCTGGCTCAGCAAACGCTCGATCTGTGAATGTGCGTGACCGTGCTGCCTCAAGACGAACACCCGATTCTGTAGCCCACCAACTCATGCCTGACATGATAAATAACAGGCCTACGTGGAGCTAAACCTGATTGAACTTCCAAGCAATAAACACATCTTAAACTTAATTCGGATTCCAAAATTAGAGATGCACGGTAGTGTTGTCACGATACCAAAATTATGACTTGATACGATACCAGACTAAAATACCTTGATACCGATACTAAATCGATACCATGGTAAAAAAAAAAAAAGAAGAAAAAAAGAAAAGATAATATACTATGAATAATATAACAACAGAACTTATTATTCATTGTTTTATTTTTTTACTAAAAATTCACATGTTCACATAATTCTTCGCTTATGTGCGTTCTGCTCCGTGTCTGAGTTCATGCACAGGAGGCCATCTAGGGAACAGTATATCTTTCGTGACTAAATGAACACTTAATAACAGTTTATTATCAATCACGTCCCGCAGGTTAGCACCAGCATTTTGCGTCATTCACTTATTCGGCTGATTTGGATGTTATGGTTTGGCTTAGAGAGGAATGAGAGCGCACCGTTGTGAAGGAAATAATGAGGCGCTGAATGGAAAGCGGCAGCAGCACAATATTCGTTTACCTCGATTAGCCTGTTTTTATAATGGTTGTACAGCTGTACTGTCCTTCATTCACGGCAGCAGTGCTCACACGTTTACGGCCGCGCTGTCATTCACGCGGAGTCTCCAGTCCGGCACATTTTCAGTTCATGCCTATGGATGCTTAAAGGGATCGTTCAAAGTGACAGCCACTAAAGTAAATATTAAAGATGGCAACATCTATAGCACAGCTGACATTACGTTATGTGATAAACAAGTGCAATCGAGCCCTGAGTTCATCCATCAAATCTGAATGAACTGACAGCTCTTCAGTTTATAACTGTGTGAAGAGCTGACCACAAAACTGATGGGGTTAGATCTAAAACCCTCAGATGACATACTGATCATATTGCAGTCTCTTTGAGTTACCAAAGCCACACACACACACACACACACACACACACACACACACACACACACACACACACACACACACACACACACACACGTATTTGTGGTTTACAAGGACTCTCTAGGTGTAATGGTTTTTATACTGTACATTCTCTCCCCCTTCACCCCAACAATTACACAAAACTGTGGACATTTTTGAAAAAACTATTTAAAGCTATACTGAGTAACTTTTTTAGTTTATTCTTAGCTAAAAACACTTAGTTCTTTCAAAAATATATGTGCTCATTAATGTATATTTACTTCTTTCAAGTAATAATGCATTCTCATAATTTTATAATATACCATTGAAAATACATAAGTGTTGAGGGTTCGGATGGCGGTCGCCATGTTGCTCCTCCATCTTGAAAGTACATTTGCCAAAGAGGGACACACCCGTAAATTCAAGCTTCGCTTTTCGCGTTTTTACACTCGATGGCACCGTGTCGAATGTGAAGAGGAGGATTGTTTGAGGCTGCTATATGATGATGGAGGATCACTCTATAGCCCCTTTCACACTGCACGTCGGACCTGCAATATTCCCGGAACATTGCCGGGTCGCCTTCTGTGTGAAAGCAACCACGTCCCGGAATTGATTACCGAATTCGACCCCGGTCGGGGACCTAGTAACATTGCGGGATATGTATCAGAGTCGCCAAGGAAGCGGAAAAGAGAATTAAGACGGCAACGCAACAGGCAAATCAACAAGACAAAAGTAAATATTGGAGTGGCCTTTCCAAGATGGAAAGAGCTCATGAGGAGCAACGATTATAAAAAGAACACAGACGTTGCCTGCTTTCTTCTCGACAGGTAATATTAATTCAGCCTATTTGTGTATATTGGAAGTTTTATTGTTGCTTGGCTAATTATATCATGGTGTGCTGTGCATAACACTAGAACGACGTCTAGGATACTTTTCCTCGCGTCAATGATGAAAAAGTATTGTTTACCTTATAACATAAATCCGTGTTCTATGACGGATAACATGAGATTAATATTTTAATTGCATTATAATTTGTTTGCCTTACGCTAGTGGTGTCGTACAATATACACAATAACGATAGCACTGATAAAAGTTACCTGATAGAACCTGATAGCTGATGTTAGCAATGAACTGGTTATTATTCAGTTCTATTATTCATTTTACATAGATTAACTTGATCATAGAACATTTGGTAAATTAAATAACTGCAAATTATAATAGTTTTCAAAAATTACCTCATCACTTGAGTTGACGCAACACTCACCGAAGAGGTCGAACTGAAAGCCATGACTAAATCGGCCACCGTAGGAGTTGAAACGAAATCGAAATTGAGAGGAGCAGAAACTATTACACACTGGATGGTCATATACCTTTTCACCACTAGATGGGAGAAAATATCACACAGTGTAGCTTTAAGGCATTTGTTTTAAGTTGTATAATCCTGTCATTAAATACATCTGTGTCCTCAATGTGCCATGCCAGAACACATACACAGAAAGTGTATGTAAAGGATGGCTCTCACATTATATAACGAGACACACAACTACTTGTCCAGTTCTGTTCACATGACACGGGTTTCAAAAACTTGCTCTCAAAATGCAGGTGTCAATCCCAAAAATTTGAAGTGTCCTAAAAAAAAAAATTTCATTGTCACTATTGTTTATCACCAAACGGTTACAAAAAGCTGGTTATGCGACATACCCAGGTAGGTTTACAGATAAATAAACAGATAATCTCAACTTTCAGTTACTAAAACCTTGAGGAAACTCTCAAGGCTTGCAAGTAGCTCTCAAGTAGCCAACGCAACTTTAATTACTCCGGAGCAGGTTACGCTTTAGGGTTAGTTTACTTCAGAGGTGTTCAGTGTATACGGGCCATACTGATGAGGCTTCAGAGGGTGACAGATTTCACACTATTACATTATAAAGTGCTAAAATAACAAAACAATTTTTGTTTTATTTATTCTAATACATGTATTCTACTCTCATCTCACATATTGTGAAACAGCAATCAAATTTGTGTGGCACTTCACCACTAATTCAATTTGAAATGTGATTACATCTCCAGTAAATCCGGACACAGTTGAAAACAAAGTTTTAGTTTCAAAATGCACTCAGTCTACACTAGCATTTTCCAAAAGTTTCTTGTCAGAAAGAACATCAGAAAAAGATAAAAAATTACTGCACATGCATAAAATATAATAAAATCTCATGAGATTATAGAGAGAAATCAAAGTCCTTGTGCTATTTTACTGCAAAATGTTATTAGCAAAAAACCTCACTACTTTCTGCCGCATCCAGTTTGCTCCCAAATTGCCATTCCACACATGGTCTACAATGCATTGCCCTCAGTTTTAGGATAGCAATTGAGAGCAAATATTCTGTCATCTTTGCAAAAAATGTATATGAAAATATTACATTGTACAAAGTAGGGATGTCCCGATAACGTTTGTGCGTGCCCGATCTGATCTGAGTCGTTGAATATCTGTCCATTCTGAGTCCCAATTCGATTCATTTCTGTGTGCTTGGTGCACACTTTAAGAATTGAGTTATTAAAATGTATCCAATGTATACAGGGCCGTGCAGAGGGTTTCTCATGGGCTCAAATGTAAAAAAGGGACATTATCACTAAAGGGGATTCCAATGTAACTACAGTATTATATTTACAGAAATGCATGAACATTGTATACATATACACTACATTCATACTACACACACATAGATATTTTAATATAGTACTGCCAAACAATTACCAAAAGGTCTGCACGGCATAAATAATAAATTAAATGCATACATCTACACATGCATACACACATACATACACTCACACGCTATGTTGTAAATAAAATAAAAAATAGATTAATCACAATTAAAAATGTATTATTTCACAATTAATTCCAAATGAACGCAGAAACAACTTAAAGACTGAAGACCAGTATCACTGAGCTTGTTTACGTGTGCACCAATAATGCGATTATTTCTAATAATCTGAGTACGGTCTTAATAATCTTAGTTAGATGTTTGCATGACATTAGCAGAACTCTTCACTCCAGTGCATGCAATTTTCATTATTTGCTAATAAGTTATACCAGACTCAGAAAGGCATACATTACGCATGTTACCGGCTGTTTTAATCTACTTCACATTATGGACGTACTGGATGTTAATTTGCCCTGTAATGAACATCGCATTGCCGGGTTTGCCTACGCTATCGTCGTGTTCTTCGCGCTGTCTGGATGAAGATAAGGATCAGAGACTGCGCAGCGAGTTGTGTTGACAGATTTTAGTGATACTTCAGAATAATGTCAGTTCATTCATGAAGTTGTGTGAACAACACACGGCATCCGTATACGTCCACGCACATGCAAACTTTGGTCAGAGCGGCAATATTGCGATTACGCGGTTTACATGTTTTTCTAATGCTATTAAAATCGGCATATGTTAATGTGATTATGCTTACTGCGATTATGAGCTTAATCGCATTATGAGGGTGCATGTAAACGTGTCTGATACTAATACTGATCCTGATGTCTCTATTAAAAATAGATTGTTTTACCAGTTTTAAACAATAATTATAGCCATTCAGCAACGCTATCAATTTTTTTCAACATATATAAGGCTTCAAAAAATATAATTTTTTAAAATTTAAGTGAGCTTAAAACAATCCTCATATAAACCCATAATAAATATCATATTTACCTGGGCCGTTCTGTCTAACAGGTAGGAAATATACCAAAACTGAATAAAGTTAACAAAACCTCTGCACTGCATGAAATATATATTTATCCTTTTAAAAGCTACAAAAGGTAAACATTTTAGACTATCGTCTCTATACGCTCAGTGATGTTGCTGTTTGGTGTGGTCACTAAAGCTTATCATTTGCATATGTTTTTAAGCACTGTGGTTTAAAAGTGCCATTAGCAGCGAAACAGCTCATCAGTGGGCGCTCTGAAACACAGTACCTTAAATCACGGTTCATTCCTCTAATGGGAAGTGGCATTTGCTCTGTAAAAAGATCATGCAGTTACACAAAGGAACAGGCTAGAATCACACATGCTCTCCATTGCCGTCAGTCATGGGGCTGGGTATTGACAAAGTCATTTTCAAAATAAAGTCTATTCACTCAGCCGCCATATTTGCAACATCTTTCCTATTTCGGGCATCCAAGACCATCTATTTAAATCATCTCAAAAACTGCTTACATTTACATTTTACATTTAATCATTTAGCAGATGCTTTTATCCAAAGCGACTTGCTTTGGAAGAGAGCAATAGAAGCAACTAAACAAACAAGGACAACAGCCTGCAAGTGCTGTAAGAAGTCCTAATTAATCGAACCGTACACTTTTTTTTTTCATATATAAAAGAAAAACAGAAAATTTAATTGAATGGTTAAGTGCTAGTCTTTATTGGTCAGGTGCAGCTGGAAAAGATGCGTCTTAAGATGTTTTTTAAAAATGGCTACAGACTCAGCTGCTTGAATTGAGATTGGCAGATCGTTCCAACAGGCGGGAACGGTCCAGGTCCGTGAGAGCGATTTCATGCATCTTTGGGATGGCACTTGCAGAGCGCAAGCTTCTGGAGGGTGTGTAAGTCTGAGCAAGCGAGTTTAGGTATATTGGTGAAGAGCCGGTGGTTGCTTTGTAGGCGAGCACCATTGCCTTTAGTTTGATGCGAGCGGCCATTGGCAGCCAGTACTTGATGAAGAGAGGCGTGACGTGCGCTCTCTTCGGCTCATTAAAGACCACTCTCACCGCTGCATTCATTCGCTGCAAGGCGAATGTAACTCCGCGTGGCTCCGCATCCGAAGGTGCGTTAAAGTGGTATCGGGTGCGGTTGTATCGGGGTAGTACGAGTACAGTATCGGACCGACACCTGAGCACTGGTATCAGTATCGGTGCATCCCTAGAGCAGAGTGGACCAATCACAACAGACTGGGTCATCTGACCAATCAGAGCAGAGTAGACCAATCACAACAGACTGGGTCATCTGAAAAATCAGCAGAGTAGCTCACGGAAAGGAGGGATTTAGAGAGACTGATTAATCAATTGAATTATGAACACTGTGGTGATGTGCAATGTATATTATGAGAAAAATTTACCGTTTGTTGACCTTTGATGGACTTAAAGCTGTTGTTGGAGACCTCCAAAACTAACTTTAAAATAGCATAATAGGCGCGATTCCATCTTTCAAACTTTAGTTAGTGTGTAATGTTGCTGTCAGAGCATAAATAATACCTGCAAAATTATAAAGCTCAAAGTTCAATGCCAAGCGAGATATTTTATTTAACAGAAGTTCCCTTTCAAAGCCTACAGCGAACGGCCGGTTTGGACTACACCTCTGCACTTCCTGCTGTAATGACGTCACTAGAACCGTTTGTTGACTAACCCTCCGCCCACAAGAACACGCAAAATAGGGGGCGTGGTCTCGTTGCTCTCCCACGTGGAGAAGAGCGCGCATTCAGCGCTTGCATCTCCCCGTTATGGTAAGAGGCGGGACCTTTCCGGGCAAAGTGCGCTAAGCTGCTGTCCAATCACAACACGGGAAGCGCTGGCCCAATCAGAACTCGTTACGTGTTTCTGAAGGAGGGACTTCATAGAACAAGGAAATCATCAGGCCGTCTTTAGGACAGAGGAAACAGCGCTGTACAGATAAGTCAATTGTGTGAAAAATACTGTGTTTTTTTTAGACGCGAAACATGAACTCATGTTATATTGCACACTGTAAACATAATCAAAGCTTCGAAAACACGCAAAGAACGGGACCTTTAAGATATGCATGCTTTACAAAGCAATGAATTGAGAATTTCACTGGTATTTCTGCCATCAACTCAATAAACTTCCTTAAGTTCAATATTCATTCCTTACATTCAATATTCATAAAAGTGCTGATGAACGGAGCAATGGCTGAAAGAATATCTCAGTAAATATCTCTGTAGGTCACAGATCACACCTCTGACAGGCTTTGAGTCCTTTGGGCAGTAGAGCTTGAGCACCACTGTGTTTCCGCCATCAGTGACCATTGTGGACAGTGACCAATGTACCACATACAGGCCATTTATGAGGCCAGAGCAGAAAAGCACAACCTTTTGCATATCTAAATGAAAGTAAGAGCAGGTTTATGGCCGTGCCTGTGTTTAGTCAGTATTATCTGTGAAGGGCAGGCCTGTATACATTCACCTGACAAAGCCATCGGACAGACACGACGACTCCCCAGGATGTGAAATATTAAGAAGTTCACTCAGATATGTTCTGAGGATTTGCTGTTCCTGTCCTACATATCAATTTCGAATGCAAAATCTTGTATCTCTGTTTAGACTTCAGCACAAAACATGTATTTTACAGTTAAACCACACATATGTAAATTCTGCTGTGAATTGTAAATCCCCAGTGCAGAAATGCAAAGAGCGGCCGGACCAAAGTGTTTGTATGATGGTAAGAGTACACTGAACTTGCTCTCAACGGCATCAGTAAAGATGTTCAAGAAGATAGGCAGAAAGAAGGAAACGGGAGCATTTGGGATAGAAAGCAGACAGCCTGTAGCAATGTCAGGAAGGTACACTAGCTCACTCATTCATGCACACTTCCCTGGAAGAGATGCATATCTCCAACAAGGGTCAGAGAAATTAGACAGCCAGCCAAACTAATGCATGGGTTACTTTCTAACAAAGGTCAACCATGTACAACATCCAGGTCCGGCTCTAGCATTATGGGGGCCCTAAGCAGATTATCAAAAGCCCACGCAGAAAGTCTTGCAGCCCATGATGGACAGATCATGTCCATGTGGTAATTGTGTCTATTTGTTGTGTGGAAATCCAAATGTTCACCCATCATTCATTGACCTCAATCAACATTTGAAACAATGACTACGTTTACATGTGCCATTAATGCAATTATTTCTACACTCTAAAAAATGCTGGGTTAAAAACAACCCAAGTTGGGTTGAAAATGCACCGACCCAACAATTGGGTTGTTTTAACCCAATGGTTGAGTTGTTCTTACCCAGCAATTGGGTTGTCTTAAGCAACATTTAACCCAACCACTGGGTTAAAACAACTCAACCACTGGGTTAAAACAACTCAATTGTTGGGTCGGTGCATTTTCAACCCAACTTGGGTTGTTTTTAACCCAGCATTTTTTAGAGTGTAATAATCAGAGTAAGGTCTTACGGACTTATCAACAGACGACAAGCTGAACTCTTTTCATTTTTCTGATTATTTTCATTAAAGGGATAGTTCACCCAAAATGAAAATCATGTCATCATTTACTCACCCTCATGTTGTTCCAAACCTGTATGAGTTTCTGCTGAACACAAAAGAAGATATTTGGGGAAAAATGTGTAACCAAGGAAGCAGAGAGAACCACCATTCACGACCATAGTATTGTTCCCGCTTCTGTGGTAGTGAATGGTTGTTCTATCTGCTTGGTTGCAAAAAAAATTTCAAAGATTTTTTTTGTATTTAAGTCAATGTTTTTTTTAATGGGGTTTTGTTTAAAAGGCTGAAATATGTGGTAAGCTCAAGCTCAAAACACTTTCATGTTTATTTTACTGGTATAGTTTGTTTATAGCCTTTAACTTTTTACTCCTGCCGACTTCATTTAGGCTTCAATATTAAAAATTCAAATTCAAATTTGCGTTCATCTGCATCTATCTTGATGGACAAATAGGCCTGTCACGATAACAAATTGCTGGACGATAAATTGGCCAAGAAATTATTGCGATAAACAATAATATTGTCGTTCTGAGACCATTTTCATCTAAAATAATGATAATGGGATAAAAATGCAGGTACACCTTTTCAAAGATTAATGAACTTTAATTTCTAAAGACTATTTAACACTAAAAATGGAAAACATTTTAAATACCCACAATAAATGAACAAAACAACCAAAAACAATAAACGGTTTGTATCACAGTTTTAGGGCCCGGATTTCCGTTCTGTATGGTTCTTGTTGTTGTTTTTTTCTTTTAATCCAGAAATGTACTTCAGCAAATTATATATTAATTATCCACAATTTAGGATACAGTATTAAAAAAAAATGTTATATCATAGCCTAATCATGCACAAACTGAACTTGACCATCTCTGAGGAAAGTGATATTTTGACACAGAAAGAAATAAGACATCGATGACATGCTTTTCATTTATTTGGCAAAAAAAGGAGAATGTGTATTGCTATCTCTACAGGAACTTATGTGTCTTTTTAGCACACAAAGATTGAACTGAAGAATTAACTTGCGTTTATCAAACTTCAGTGTAGCTTTAAGCCTCGTTTATACACGACGCGTCCGCTCAAGCGCGAGGGTGCGCGTGGCAAAAATGGCGTCGATGCGGAGTGCGCGAGACCCATAGTTGCCAGGGTCGCGGTTTTCCAGCACAATTGGGCTATTTTAAAAAAGGAGTTGCGGGAAAAATTACGGAGCCGCGGGTTGCGGTTTTTTGGGCTACAATTATAAAGCACTGCGGCCGTGGAAAAATATAAAAGAGTCAAAGAAAAAATAAAATGGAGCGGTTTATTAGTGGGTTTTGATCCCTGGGAACGAATTAACTTGGCAACAATCGCTGCACGTGAGGAGACACGTCACTTGAGCATTTCACAAATCAAGCATCATCACGTCACATGAGTTATTTTTTTACGGTCTATGGTTATGCCTTTGGTGGTTAAAGCATCGGTTCGGTTGTCCGTGGATGAACAAGCAGCACTATAAAATATCAGGTAAATGGAGAAAAACCATCACCACGAATGCTTTCTCTCTTTACTGCTGAAATCTATTCAGCACCACATGAGAAGGGTGGGGAAGAGAGCATAATGTCCAAAAGAAGACAGCCCTGAGATTGTAAACTGTACACACACACACACACACACATTTTGGAAACGACTATTTTGATTGTTTTTGAAATAAGTATCTTCAACAACGCTGCATTTATTTTATTAAAAATAAAAAAGTAATGTTGATAAAAGTGTATAAAAGTAATAATATTATAAAATATTATTCAAATTTAAGTAACTGTTTTCTATTTGAATATAGTAAAGTGTAATTTATTCTGTGATTTAAAGCTGTGTTTTCAGCATCATTACTCCAGTCTTCAGTGTCACATGATCCTTCAGAAATCATTATAATATAATTATTTCCTCCTCAACAAACATATATGATTATTATCAATGTTAAAAACACGTTTAGGATAATCTAATTAATAGAAAGTAAAAAACAAACAAAGTATTTATCTGAAATAGAAAGCTTTTGTAACATTGTACTACCGGGGGTAGGGGGTGGGTAAACAAAGAAAGGAATACATTTATTCAGCAAGGATGCCTTAAAAATTAATTAAGTGACGGTATAGACATTTATAAAGTTGCAAAAGCTTTATATTTCAGATAAATGCTGTTCTTTTGAACTTTCTATTTATTAAATAATCCTGAAAAAAACTGTTTTCAACATTGATAATAATCATAAATGATTCTTGAGGAGCAAATCATAATATTACAATGATTTCTGAAGGATCATGTGACACTGAAGACTGGAGTAATTCAGCTGAAAATTCAGCTTTAATC